>NC_084573.2:25962500-26042500 GCF_033978685.3 Nerophis lumbriciformis
CTGATGATTATATTGTGTGATGACTGTATTATGATGATAGTATATATCTGTATCATGAATCAATTTAAGTGGACCCCGACTTAAACAAGTTGAAAAACTTATTCGGGTGTTACCATTTAGTGGTCAATTGTACGGAATATGTACTTCACTGTGCAATCTACTAATAAAAGTCTCAATCAATCAATCAAAAAAAGTAGTCGCAATAATTCATTAAGTTAAGCTCATGATGCGGACACGGTTGTTACCGGATACGTTTTAATACATTTCTGCCTTGGAGACTTTGTATGTGTAAATAATATGCAACTATGAGTATTTGATACTCGTATTGACAAACATGCTGTTTTAGACTGCAATATTGTTCAATTAAGGCGGTTCTTCTAAAAAAGTGGGGCCATACTTCAAACCCCGCTTCGAAAAGCTGTGCACTACAAAACCCATTGTAGCCATTAATCCGGACTTCTTAATTTTGATTAAAAAAAAAAAAACTGTTTTATTTTTGTTTTGTTTTGTAGGTAAAAGTGTTTTAGATATTGTGCTCCTGAGTAATGTTGCTGATCAATTTGAATGTATTATTATTTACTGAGTTTATTTAATGTACATTTTCAGTATCAAGTGGTTTAAATCCGTGATTTTTTTTTTTATATACATTAAATAAGTATATATTTTTAATTTTTTTAATTGCAGGCAAACTGATTAACTTTAAATCTTGAAATAGAGTAAAGACAATGTTGGTAAAGTTATTTAATTGTTGTTGTAAGTACATAGATATTTCCTTCTTTCTTTTTTTTAAAATTGTTAATAAGTATACACTTGTAGGCAGAGGTGTACTTATAACAACTTATTGGAAACATTATAGTTTTTATAGTTGCGTTGGAAAGTGAGGGGGTGCGAGATAAATGTTTTCTTCTTCCTGGTGGGGCGTAACAGAAAATAATTGAGAATCACCGTATTCCATCCATCCATCCATTTACTACCGCTTGACCCTCACGGGGTCACGGGGGGTGACACTTACGTATGTCTAGCTTGCGTGCTATTGTGTGTTTTCCTGTTGTGTAGCTGTTTGCTATTACTAGCTTATAGCTTACTACGTTACCTTTTGTTTAACTAAAATACAAGAAAAGTGTAACCTTGTGTGCTTTTTGGAGGACATTTAGATGTTAACCGGCTGTCTAGTTAAAACACGCTGCAGGATTGCTTGTATCAGAGATTATATCAGAGATTTTAGTTGTAAACCAATATCCTCATTGGATCGACACACCTACTATCTAGTATTGTCAACTTCCTCATTAACGTCAACTACAAGATATATAAATACAGTATTAAAATATACACAAAGTGACTTCCTGTTAAGTGCAAGGTATGCTTCAAAATAAAGGCACGGTGGTATTAACCTGAATTCTACCACACCAAATAACAAAATGCACCAAATTACATTTTATATTTTAGATTGTTAGCCCCCGGGTTACAGATTTCCGCACGTATGCTTTTTTGAAATTACTGCTGCAGTTTATTTAGATAATTATAATATAGTTCAAGTAAGGTAGTATGACATATATAAATTCATACAAAATATCCCTTGAAATGAGAAGAATGAAAAAGAAACATATTCACACATGGAAGACAACTAGGGCAACAAACTGTTGTAGGTTCAAAAATTATTGAATATCGCCAATTATTCCTTACTGTATGTCTCCGGTAAAAAAAAAAAAAAAAAAAAAACAATGGCTAGTTTTGGTTTTGGTTTTTTTTTTAATGTCATTTGCTTAATGCAGAACTGAGATTAAGCAGGAATTTAAAAAAAGCACCAAAAACATTACTTTTAATTATAAAAAAAGATTCCACAAATTCTTAACTGTACTGTTAATAAATTAACTGATAAATGATGTCATGATGACTATGTTAAACACAGGAAATGGACAGAAAAGGTGTATAATTAAAACATGTTCAGACGTGTTGTTTTGGGAAATTGTAAACGTGATATACTTGAATTTGCTAAGGATGTTTGCAAAAACTATTATAATTATTACAAAGTATTATTTACTTCCAGCCTCACTGTCACACTGAAAATAATAAGCTCTGTAGAATGTGGATGTTTGACTGTACCTGTTGTTAGTACTAATCTTACCCGCAGTGCGAGATAAAAAAAAAAATATTTATTTGACATTAAAACATCATAATGTCTAAAAAAAGTAATTTAACCCTAAGAATATGTCAGTCCTAATTACAGTGTGTTGCTTCCTGACTGAAGTCCTACCAGATTGTCGCGAAAACAAGCTAAATTTGAGCAGGTGTCAGCTGGAGGGACTGTGCCAGCTGACACACAAGCTTGTTAAACGCCTTTGAGAGAGCTGCTGGATTGACAGTTTTTCAATGGCGACTGGATGTTCGTGCACAAATTCAAACCACTTCGCCTGTTTAGTCACGGACAGGAATTATCGATGTTTGAAAGCACCTCAATTTGTCAATATGTTTACTACTTCTTTCTTTGTTTGCCTAAGATTCTGGAGATACAACGTTGTTGCGATGAAAAAAAGAGTGAAAAGTACAATTTCGTAGTATATTAATACATCACAATATCGCAATTACTCTAGGGATGGGTACCGTTCACATTTGAACTGATGTGGTGCCGATTCCCGCTACCTGGGAATCGATATCGGTACTCAATGGTTACAATTGTTGGTACTTTTGTGTGTGTTAATATATAATAATTGTTTTTTTGTGATATTTCTAAGTCTCAATTACAGTCACAAGTCCAATATGTTAGATGACAGCAGTGTATAGTTTATTGTGTGTTGGCAGTCAGTTAGGTCTTTGCTGTGTAGTTTTTTGTGGCGCCCAAAAAGTGTTAAAACTGTAAGTCTTGTACAATTTACGCACCAGCTGTTTGAATGTAATGTGCATCATAAGTGTAGTTTTCATTAACAAATTTGGAGCTGTTGAAATGGCCATGTAAAATCAGTAGCATGTCAATAGCAAAGCCAAGCCAAGCATAAAGCTAGTCCAAAAGTGGAACCTTGTTGTGCTTTCAGTACGTTGGAGCGTTTTGGAGTGATTTACTTTGGAGGGTGCAATTACTCTCAGTGCTGCTGTAGTGATCACCAGGTGACGGTTAAGTCGGCAACCGGGCGTGACGTCCCAGGTACCGAAACAGGGCATCGATGGATTTTACGTGAATCGGTGCCCGGCAGTACCATCGGGATTCGGTCGTGGACAAAAAAGTACTGGATTCGGTATCCATCCCTAATCGCAAAACTGGATTATGTTTTGACTCAAGTATCGTGATGCATATTGTATCGTAAGGTAAGCCTTATTTAGGGATGATGTTCGAAACCGGTTCTCCCGGTTGTTTGATTAGAAAAGAACCGTTAGATAAGAAAAGAACCGATTCCATGGACTCGAATCCCTTTTTGAGAACCGGTTCCCGTTATCGAGGCCACTATAGTAAAGAAAAAGAGTTGGTTCTTTATTCGAATCCCTGGGAACAAATCCCATCCTACAAGAAATGCCCTGTGGGACTGAGCTACGTCATTTCCTTAGCTCAATCTAATGACTGAGCTATGTCATTTCCTGTCATGTCCCACAGGGCATTTCTTGTGGGATGGGATTTGTTCCCAGGGATTCGAATAAAGAACCAACTCTTTTTCTTTACTATAGTGGCCTCGATAACGGGAACCGGTTCTCAAAAAGGGATTCGAGTCCATGGAATCGGTTCTTTTCTTACTGCGTAGCTCAGTCATTAGACTGAGCTACGTCATTTCCTGTGATGTCACACAAGCAGCAAAAATAATGGACCGGAAAAAACGCCTCAAGGCATGGCTATTCACCTATAGTGATCACAGAGACAGGTTGTTTTGTGTTACTGTATATATTTGTTTTTCTGAAAAATCCCACTTAATATACTTTGGGTAACAACAGTCAATATTTTTTTTTTTTTTTTTTAGGGGGGTAACACTCAATATTTATTTATTTATTTTATTTTATTTTTTTCTTATAAAATAAAAGTGAGCTTTTGTTAAACCAAATATTGTGTTTTTTCCATATACAACAACTTATCTGGATTCGATAAGAGAATCGATAAGGAATCGGTTCGATAAAAGGATTCGTTAACGGGCCCGAACTCGATAATTTCTTATCAAACATCATCCCTAGCCTTATTGTTTGTTATTGGCTGCATATCACTACTGTTGTGGACTTTGGTTAGCAGAGTAGACAAAGTTGTTTTGCAATTATGGTTGCCAGATATAAACAATGTACAATAGTTTTTCTTCTTCACGGCTTAATTCACACAATGGTCAAGCAGCTTGAGCTGATAACTTTCATATTTTAAAATTGACATTGTGGAGGAGAAACAAAAGTCCTCCTTTCTGTCCAATACCACATGAACATGATTGGTTTTTGACATCTTATTTGTCCAGCTTCCATACTTGTTTTTATACACATTACAAGATATACATTGACGGCAAACTCCGTAGATTGCTAGCTTGTGTGCGCTAGCTTTCTGAGACTCTTATTTTGTTAGCGCAGGCAGGATGGAGCAGCGCTTTTATTCTGAAGACAGGAACTGTGCGGTCGGTCTTTAGGCTTTTGACAGCAGGTGCGGCGCGAGAGTCTGTTGAAATAAAAATATTTTTTTTCCTAACAATGAGCTCGCAGCACCTAGTGTCATCTCACAAGAATGTCAATCAAGTGACGTCGTAGTGAAGATTGATGATTACTAATTTTTGGGGTCTATTTTTTAATGCCTGGCTGGCGATCGACTGATACGCCCTGACCGGTCACTTTGCGAATGACCTCATGGGCAACCCTGGTCTACAGAGAGAAAAAACATAACTACACTAAGCAGGGTTGCCATATGGGAAAGGACAAATTATCGTACCAGAAACTTCAAATAATCATACATTACGGAACAATATCGTACATATTCTATTTGATGTTGCTCAGGACCATCTGCGACAGTAATACAGATTGTGTATAATCCATCCATCCGTCCATTTTCTACCGCTTGTCCTGTTAGTTTATAATGTAGTTTATAGGGATGTCCCGGTCAACATTTTTTTGGCATTAGATCCGATATTTTGAGAATAAATAACAGAACTGAACATTTTTTATAGCAAGTAACATACATTTTTATGAAGCATATTTTACTACATTTGTAATTTTTTCTAGTATTATTATAAATCAGGTGATGTATTGATGTGGTATTGAACGCTACTTACAATTTTTTAACACAATACAGGGGCTAGTACCATATTTTTCGGACTATAAGTCGCTCCGGAGTATAAGTCGCACCGGCCGGAAATGCATAATAAAGAAGGGAAAAAAAACATATATAAGTCGCACTTTGGGGAAATTTATTTGATAAAACCCAACACCAAGAATAGACATTTGAAAGGCAATTTAAAATAAATCAAGAATAGTGAACAACAGGCTGAATAAGTGTACGTTATATGAGGCATAAATAACCAACTGAGAACGTGCCTGGTATGTTAACGTAACATATTATGGTAAGAGTCATTCAAATAACTATAACATATAGAACATGCTATACGTTTACCAAACAATCTGTCACTCCTAATCGCTAAATCCCATGAAATCTTATACGTCTAGTCTCTTATGTGAATGAGCTAAATAATATTATTTGATATTTTACGGTAATGTGTTAATAATTTCACACATAAGTCGCTCCTGAGTATAAGTCGCACACCCGGCCAAACTATGAAAAAAACTGCGACTTATAGTCCGAAAAATACGGTACACAATATCTAAACAAAAGCAAAAACTACTATTGGCTCTCATTTAAATCATTCGGGTTTTGCCCTCAAAGCCTTCCTGTAACCAGGGACTTAATCCCTGAGTTTGTAAACAAAAAAATAAAAATAAACGACCCAAATAAGGATTTTGTAATAATGAGAACAAGAAGCATAAATGGTCGCACAACCTTTGATGGCGCTCTCTCTCTGTCCACTTTCTCTTAGTTTTTCTTTGATTTATCTCTTTTTATCCGCACTCCTGTGTCCTCTCCCCCCACATGCATGCACACAGGATGAATTAATCGATTTACTCGTTGAATCATTGCAACCCTAACTAGAACACAGCTGTGGTGAAGATCATCAGCTGAGCACCGATTAGCTAAAAAAGGCAAATATCGGCCCGATCTCTACAGAGGGTGAAATCATCGTACAAATATGGTCAGTATCGTACCATCATATGTCAAGGGAGCCAAGAGAAAAGAAGCATGGACCTGTTTTAGAATGGTTCTATTATCATTTATGTGCCAAAAAATACATTGTGATACACAGTAGTTACTTAATTTACCAGCTTAATTGGTTCTGTGACGGTGCTCTCAACTCAAAACACTTGTATCTCAAATCCTTCCCATTATTGGAATACAAAGTTATGTCCATCTTGAGCTACAAGCTAAAGCTAGCGAGTAAAACCGGATATTTTGAGCTGATCCTAAAGGGGCTAATGATGGGGATGTTTCTAACTCCAATATTTGCTTGCAACTTAAGGGGGAACTGCACTTTTTTTAGAATTGTTCTCAATCATTATGAAAGATTCTAACTCGTAAAACCCAACAACACAACAAAAAAACAATCCAAAAAGCGCAAACATACTCCATTTACATTTCATGACTTGAATATTAACCAAGTATTATTGAGCGCTAACACAGACAAACTGTTCATAGCGATCACAAGCTTGTGTGCTAATATTGACATGATCGTCTGATCATCTGCGTCTTCATTTCCTTGCTTGTCAAACTTTATTGTGGATCATAAATCGTGCCTCTCACTTGGATAGTAGAGGACGAGGACGTATTCCGACAAGTTGGTACACTTTGACAGCCAATTTAGACCCGGAAATGGCAAGAACGACACGAAAAGACGCTTGGTTCCACCCGCTTTTCGTCGCAAGGATTATGAGACATTTTTCATCTAAATGGGAATCTATAAACATCTCAGCAGTCAGCATCCTAATGACAGCAGTCTTTGTACAGTAAGTGTTGTTTTATTACGTTTGATGGCTCTCATGAAGTTTGCAGTGAGCGTTTTTTAAACTAAGAGTATGCTTAAAATGAGCAAAATACGTAAATGTTATTATAAATGTTCCCGTTACTACATTACATATATACCTACATCAAAACCTTAATGGAGGTGTTTGGATGTTTTTTAAGGGCTTTATGGGCAGAATAGGTCGACTTTAATAGGCTCCATTGTAAAGAGACTTTTGATTGCATTTATTTACTGTTTAGAATGCATAAAAAATACATCCGTCGTCATGTTTTTTTTTTAATAATGATTGTGAACGACAGCCAAAATTCCAAAGAAGTGCAGTTCCCCTTTAAAGGATAACAATTAGCAGAGATACAGCTAAATACTTTTAAGTTGAGGTACCACTGTTTATCATTTTCGCTAGAGGCTGCAATCTATATTGCGATATGAATTTTAGGCCACATGTGTCACGAGTAGGGATGATGTTTGATAAGAAATGATCGAGTTCGAGCCCATTATCGAATCCTCTTCCTTATCGATTCTCTTATCGAGTCCAGACAGGTTGTTGTATATGGAAAAAAACACACAATATTTGGTTTAACAAATCACTTCACATTCTCTACTGCTCGCTACTATAGTATTACCATATCTGAGTTATTGTGCAGAAATGTGGAGAAATAACTACAAATGTGCGCTACATTTGTTAACCGTGTTACAAAAAAGATCAATTAGACTGATACATAATGTTGGATATACAGAACATACAAACACTTTATTTATTGAGTCAAAAATATTAAAGTTCAATGATTTGGTAAAATTGCAAACAGCTAAAATGATGTGGAATTAAATGATGGAATTGATTAAGTAAAGAAGTTAAACATTGTACTGATATGATCCAGTTTAAGAGGTTGTTCAAATCAATAGTGCTTACAAAGTACAAAGAAGAAGAATTATGAGAAATACTTTCAACCTTATTGAAAATAAGATATTCTTCATCTCAGTATATTAATAATGACTGAATTAATTAATTACATATTACAAAACTGTTCTATATACTAATTCACAGATATTTTATTATAAAAAGGTCAGTAAATGATGTATATATTTGTATGAAGTGGGAAAGGGGTAGGATTAAATAAGCTTTACTTCTTCCTACTCCTGTAAAGTGAAATGATATGCAACTGTGATGTATTATGATGTGGTCGGATCATGTTTTGTTTAGTTCTGTTCTGTTAGTTTTGGACTTCCTTAGTTGTTTTGTGCACTTCGGGGGTTTGTTTTAGTCACCATGGTTACTTATGATTTTCACCTGCCTTGTACGCGCACCTGTTGCTCATCAGAGACTCTTTTTAAGCCTGCCTTTTCCGGTCACTCGTCGTGGCTTCATTGTTTGCATTTGCACCAGTTACCTTGGCATTCTGGTTTTCGAGCGCATGATTCCTGTTACCTTAGCTTCTATTATTCCTGTGCTAAGTACGTTTTTGCTTTAGCTTCTTGTGCGAACGGTACACTTTCCTTTTGTTTCGTTCCTGTCTGTTGTAATGTGTATGATTTATGAGAAATAAATAATCTCCTACCTGCACGCTTTCGTCCGGAGCCGTCAGTTTTGCGTCCCGGGAGAACGAACCGCAGCACGCTGCACCCCACCGTGAGAAATGACTGAGCTACGTGACGTCATTTCTTGTGATGTCTCACGGGGCATTTCTTGTCGGGACGGGATTCGTTCCCAGGGATTCAAATAAAGAACGAACAATTTTTCTTTACTATAGTGGTCTCGATAACGGGTACCGGTTCTCAAAAAGGGATTCGAGTCCGAGGACTCGGTTCTTTTCTTATCGAACAACCGAGAAAACCGGGTTCGAACATCATCCCTAGTCACGAGTCATACTCTGTATGTTAAATATTTAGTCGAATACTAAAAATCCAAGGCAGAAGTCAAAACATGTCGACTCTGTTTTGGAGGCACTGTGCATAAAATATAGAGGTGTAATAGGGCTGCACAATTAATCCAATTTTAATCATGATCACGATTTTGGCCGCTACCATTAAATGAGGGTGATAGTCTGCGATATTAACATTTAAAAAGCAATTCAAGCACTTTCACAACCAACAGTCAGCCAACCACCAAGGGGCGACCAAAAGACAGTGGAGAGCGAGTAAGAGTGAGAGAGAGGGTGACTGACACTTGATCAGCCGGTCGCCTGTAGCTCCCGAAAATATTAGGAAAAATAAATGCCCTTCTCTCCTGTAGAGTGACCCACATTTTAACCCCGGAAAACGCCTCCTGCTCGTTCCTGCAAACCTGGAAATGCTCCTGCGCGTATAACAACAAACTGCACGGAAACAGAGCGGGCCACCCGCCACCGGCGCAAAGCCCCGATGAACAGCTACAAAAGCGAGGGTGCCCAAAGCACGGACTACCGTAACATCGACTGTGCACCGAGGGACTCTATATCCATCCACCCCTCAAAAACGCACATAAGTAATGGACGTACCGTATTTTTCGGACTATAAGTCGCTCTGGAGTATAAGTCGCACCGGCCGGAAATGCATAATAAAGAAGGAAAAAAACATATAAGTCGCACTGGTGTATAAGTCGCATTCTTTGGGGAAATTTATTTGATAAAACCCAACACCAAGAATAGACATTTGAAAGGCAATTTAAAATAAATAAAGAATAGTGAACAACAGGCTGAATAAGTGTACGTTATATGAGGCATAAATAACCAACTGAGAACGTGCCTGGTATGTTAACGTAACATATTATGGTAAGAGTCATTCAAATAACTATAACATATAGAACATGCTATACGTTTACCAAACAATCTGTCACTCCTGATCGCTAAATCCCATGAAATCTTATACGTCTAGTCTCTTACGTGAATGAGCTAAATAATATTATTTGATATTTCTTGGTAATGTGTTAATAATTTCACACATAAGTCGCTCCTGAGTATAAGTCGCACCCCCGGCCAAACTATGAAAAAAACTGCGACTTATAGTCCGAAAAATACGGTAATAGCGTTTTAATTGGCAAAGTGATACGGTATGTCCTATATATACACAGTGTGCTCCTTGCATAGTATCTGCCTTTTGTGCATAATATTATTTTTTCACTAATGTTTGCACTTTATGATCGCACTCTGCAATGGCATATTTATTTTTAGTTAGCCCCTTGTCTTTTGCCCTTTTTATTTTACTGATTAATCTTTTCTTTTTTTTTTCTTTTTGAAATGAAAGCCCTGTTCACATACTGTTTGTTTAAAATAAGAAGGGCAATACAAATTTGTTTTATATAAGATAGTAAATAATCGTGATTTCAATATTGATAAAAAATAATCATGATTATTTTGGCCATAATCGTGCAGCCCTAAGGTGTAAAGCATTATTTTTTATTTCAGCAAAAAAAAACAAAAAAACGCTTTGACCTAGATTTGCACAAACTCTTTACGGGGCTCAGCTACGGTAGCTCTTTGTTCTCAGTGTCACCATGACAATGATTCACTCTGTAGAGCTTTATAAACACAATAGTTCCCAGAGGTGTCTACACACAAAAGGGAAGCCTGGTTAAATGTATTGGCCTCTCAGTATCATGGACACTGACTGTAATTGACCAACAGGAATCCGAAAGTACTCTCTTGCTGGATCACTAACCAATGCATCAGTGGCATGCATTTTGTTTTATTTAAAGTAAGTCGTGTTAGGCTTTTTGATATTGATCCCTGTCATTGCCCAAATGGTAATGCTCGGGGCTTTTTGCATACTCCCTTTCAATTTGCCAATAATATTCGGCCTTGCGAGACCTTTATTGACTTTCGAGGCGTCCCTCATTTATCATGTGTATTAGAGGATTTTACTGGTGACACTAACCTGCAGGTAATGAAAGGTCCGTGAAGGCTTGAGGTCTGGGTGCATCATGGTTTTTTCTAGGTTAAGCGATGACTTTCTATAGGCCTCCTTTGCTTGGCTAACCGTCAGTGTGGACCAGGAGCTCCTCTTCATGAATTTGCCCTCGGGCGCCATGGCCATGCTGTCGCACGCGGTGCACTTGACATCGTTGTTACTCTTGGAGGTCTTGAGCGACAGGTCTCCAAAGTGGTGTCCGTGTATGGAATCTGGGTAACAGTGGGTGATGTGTTCTCCGTGGTGCCGTGACATGACACTGGGAGTGCGATAGGTGCTGTCGCTGTCCAGGTTGTCGTCAGAGCTCCACCAACCGCCGGGGCGGTGCTTCCGTTCTTTACTTTTGCTCCTCTTGCTACCATGTTTGTTAGGCTGATGGCCATGATGATAGTAACTCCCTGCTCCTCCGCCTCCTCCAATGTCACCCTTTGTGCCGTTCATCTTGGACGATCCTTCCAGGGAGTGGGATTTCGTGAAGAGCTTCTGGACAGAATGAACGAGGTGTCGGATGCGGCCGGGGCTCTCGCTGCGTTGCTCAGCGGTGGCAGATGTGCGCTGGTACTGTAATGTGTGGAAGCCATCCCGGTGTAGCGGCATCTGTTTCTCAAACTGATCCAACAGGTTGGCAGGTAGACGATTGCTCTTGGTGCCGGCGTGGTGTGAGGAGGCGGCGGCCGCGGCTGCAGCGGCAGCCACTGCCGGTGATGTGGCAGAGGCTGTGATGGCGACGCAGTCATCCCGTGTGGCCGAGTCATAGTATTGAGAGCTGTAGTGCATTCTAGGGAAGGTGCTGCTGGAGATATGGTCAGACGCGGCGACAGGAGGCATCATAACCGGGGTCATCATCATGCAGTCGGAATGGATGGAACTGCGCGGTGAATAGCGGTGTTGGAAGTCCATGGGGCAGCTTTCTGTCGGGCTGAGCAGGTAGGAGGAGTGGCGGGAGTCTGAGCCATGGTGCCCGTGGAGATCATGGACATGAGGGTCATAGTCGAGGCCATGGGGTAAAGGGATTTGGTGTTGGGAGCGGCTGCCCGATAAGCCCTTCATGTTCCTGGCCGGAGGAAGGTGTCTGCCTTCATTGAACTTTCGAGACCGGGACCAAGGTGCAATCTTCTGGTCTGTTTGGAAGAAGAGGACATAAAGAAAAAATAAGTAAGGAAAAAGTTAAGGAAGTTCCAGTTCCTTCAATAAAGGAGGTTATGCTTCCTCTAAATTCTAATAAAAAGAGAGAGCTATATGCTGTAGGCTTAAATTTGCACATTGAAGTTGAATTCATCAGTAAGTCTCTTTTTATCAAAGTCTGTTGAATGTCCAATATGAAACTTTCCATGAGTTTAAGGAAATGGCACTGACAAGGACATACAGTAGAACCCCGATTTACGAACCCCTCATTGTACAATTTACATTTTCGATTTTCTGGATAAATGTATGCTGAAGTGTAGATAGAGATAAATAGATAGTACTTTATTGATTCCTTCAGGAGAGTTGCCTCAGGGAAATTTAAATTCCAGCAGCAGTGTGCAGAATTGAGATCGAATTTAAAAAGTAAAAAGTATATAATGGGGGTATAAATGGAAACAAAATAGAAAATATTACAATAAGAATAAAAATAAAAATTAACAATAAGAATACAAATATAACAGTAAAAATAACAATATAACAAAAGAAACTAGGCAGTAGTGACCATGTTATGAAAATGTATTGCACTGTTATTGCACTGTTAATTGCACAGTTTATTTCAGTATTGTTATTGCTTTGCATCCCCTGTCATCCTAGTACCCCCCCCTTCCCCCAGAGAGGAGTTATACAGTCTGATGGTGTGTGGGACGAAGGACTTTTTTAGTCTATTAGTCCTGCACTTGGGATGAAGCAGTCTAGCACTGAACAGGCTCCTCTGGCTACTGATAACGGTATGCAGAGGGTGACTGGCATCATCCAGGATGCTCAGTAGTTTTTCCACAGTCCGCTTCTCTGCCACCGACACCAGTGAGTTCAGTTTTATTCCGATCGTAGAGACGGCCCGCCTGATCAGTTTCACCAGTCTGGAGCTGTCCTTCTTAGATGTACTGCCCCCTTAGGTGTACAAATCTTGTCTCCATGTACAGCTGTTTTATCCACCCATAGTGTACCTGTAATGCAGCCATTTTGTGCCTGCAGCACAGCAATTATGGGCAGGCTGGTGGATCTCCGGTGCTCACTGCTTATTCAGTCAGCACAGCAGTGCTTGTTGGCTACTGTGCCACTTTGTGTTTTTAGCCTGTTTACAACATTTTCTAGTTTTCTCAATGTAACCCGCCTCATTCAGTCCCTGCTCTTTCTGTTCCGCCCGGCACTCGAACCTGGGTCGCCAGCATGAGAGACAAGCGTGCTCGCTACCGAGCTAAAAGCTGGAGCTATCAACCCCATAGCCAGCACTGCTCTTGAAGTCGTCAGGGAGTGAGGTTTAACAACGTACCATGGCCCAGCCACACTGACTGGCCTCCGTAACAATCGCTCAATAGGAGCTGGTGGTTTGAAACGTTCAGCAAGTATCCACAGCGTTGTCGTATCACATCCCACCGCAGTTCAAAAAGTTTAACCAGGTAAAGTAGATTTTTATTTTTTATTCCTAATCATTGTAACAACTTGGCTGGTAAAGTTAAGGAATGTTGTGATTTCAAACTGTGAGTGCACCACAGGGCTAGTGAAAGTGTAAGTGTGTGTGTGTGTGTGTGTGTGTGTGTGTGTGTGTGTGTGTATGTGTGTGTGTGTGTGTGTGTGTGTGTGTGTGTGTGTGTGTGTGTGTGTGTGTGTGTGTGTGTGTGTGTGTGTGTGTGTGTGTAAGCACGGCGGCTGCATAAGGGAGGCATTAGGGTAGTGAATCTTTTGGGCACCAGACGATTTGATTCGATTTGAATATTGGGGGTACTGATTCGATTCAGAATAGATTCTCGATTCACAACGATTCTCGATTCAAAATCTATACTTTTTTTAATAACATTGGATGCCAGTTCTATGATAAACTGCATTGCTCCATAATTTCTATATTACTTAAAAGAAAACTGGTTTTTGTTTAATAAAATTCTACCCAAACATAAAGTCAAATACAAATAAGGCAACAAGAGAAGTATTCCACAATTCAATTTCCTAAAGTAAATCTGTATAGCAGATATGGGAATCTACATCAAAAGTATGATTTGCCTGAGTGGCTGGACATGAGAGATTATAGTAATAAAACTTTTTAAAAATCGATTAAGAATCATTACAAATAAGAATTGCGATTAATCTGAAAATCAATATTTTTGACACCCCTAGAATACAGTTCAGCTGTTGTTTTTTGGCTTTGTAAATAAAGGGATAATTCACCCATCACACACGTTATATGTTTTTTGTATATACAGTACTGTATAGCACTCTATATTGTGTTAAAAGTGTACAAACTTTTACAAAAATATGGAATTTTGTCAAGGCTGGACTCCCTTTTTCATATTTACATTGTTTCTTATAGAGAACTTCAGTTTTTTTTAAATCTATGAACCATGTTCAAGAACCAATGAAGTTCATAAATCGAGGTTCCATTGTGTTTTAAAAATGTTTATGCCAGCTTCCAAAACATCATGAACATTTTTTTTGAACGATTTTAAGTGCGTAAAATCATGGCAGAAAACTATGAACCACGATGTATACATTGACTCTTCTAGTGCCACTGTTATTGTTTACTTAAGATTATCCCGGTCGCCATTGTAATGACAGAGTAGCTAACGAATGGGGGCCGTTCACATGTGAACCATTACAGTACTTATTCCCAGTATCTGGGAATCGATACCGGTACTCAACGGTAACAACTTTCTGTACTTTTTTTGTGTGTTAATAAATGTTAATTTGATAATAAAATTACATTTTGAATATAACATTTAAAAATTAGCTGATTCTAAACTGCTGTCCAGTTATTATATGGTATATTGTTATCTGATTACATTAGTCTCCTTTGCAATAAAGTTGCACTTCCAAGACATTAGATGACAGTACTGTATAAGCTATTTATAATATGTTATCTAACGAATAAGTAGCTTTTTCCAGGAAGTTGAATGTGTTATGTTGGGCCCTACAAAGTGTTATACTGTAAGTATTATGCTTATTACCATACCATACCAACTTTATTTATAAAGCCCTTTAAAAACAAGCACAGTTGAAAAACAAAGGGCTGTACACCACAAAGAAATAGAGGCAACAGACTAAAAAATAACATTTAAAACAGAAATAAAAATACACATTGAAAAAGCAAATAAAAATTACCCTAAGAACAATTTGTTGGATAACTGTTTAAAAGTTAAAAACAGTTAAAAAAAAGTTAAAAGCTAAAAACAGTTTAAAATCTCATGCTGGGTTAAAAGCCAGTGAATAAAAATTATTACACACCACCTGTTTGATTTCAACAATAATCTTAATTGAATTTTCCTTTACCAAATTTGGAGGTGTTGAAATCATCCATGTAAAATCGCTAATGTTATTAGTAGCTTGTCTGTGGAAAGTCCAAGATATCAAAATAGCGCATTTGATCAAAATGGAGCCCTTGCTTTACATTTTGAGATTTTTCTACCACGCACACATGCTTTGTTGATGTTGAAAATTGCAACATTACTTAGAGGAAGTTTGGTTGAGTGCTACTTGACTGATTGTTTATGTGAGCCTGTTTTTAGTCAGCAACCGGATGTGACGAGTCTCAATCAATCATTCGATTTTCTTTTTTAAACCAGGTAAAAACTCATTGAGGCTAAAATCTATTTTCCATGAGTGATCTGGCCAAAAGGGCAGCAAAACAAAGTTACAGAAATAGATGTCAGAACAACAAAAACAGCAGCAGTCACTTACCACAATTAAAAAATAAATTACTTGCATATATTAACATAAAAACATGTGATAGGTCAAAACAATGTATAAAATGTTTCAGCAAAAACAACTTAAAAACAAGTGCAATGCCCAATAGAAATCATTTCTCGATCCTTTAAAATGGCCTGAAATTCCACCAAAGTGACCAGCTCAGGTAACCTCAGATCCTTTTGTAAGTTATTCCATGACCATGGAGCAGCATATCTGAAAGCTTTTTTTCCAAGATTTGTGTTGGCTTTAGGAACCAACATTTTAAGTATGCCCTCCGACCTTAGTCTGAAACCGGATGTGACGCCACGTGCAACAAATATATCGAAATATGGCACAGAATTTGGTAAGTGCTTAAAAAAGTGCAGAATTCGGTACCCATACCTAGAGACACTATTTTTGTTTTTACAAGTTAGTTTAGCATCCAAATTATTTAGAAGTATTATTGTTTTTTCATTCTACTTTCTTGTAGTACAAGACATTTGGACAAAGATATAAAATATGTAAACTTTAATTATAGTTTTCTGGTTTACAAAACCAAGTAATCAAAAAGTCACTTTGTAACTCTAATGCATGTATGAGCATGCTATTAGAAATAATAAGGGAGGAAATCCGGATGAAAACAGTTATTTTTTTTCCCAACGACCGTAGAGTGGATACAGTGTGGGTTGTAAATGCAAATGATCTAGTTTCAACTTCCCACCATGTTACCTGCACCCCGAGCTCATTAATTACTTCTCTCTTCTGCAGCAGGAAACCCCAGTGTAGAACAGTGCACTCCGTCTTACATAATGCTCGGGATCTCTGATCTCACACACCAGTTGAAAGGAGCCCGAAATAAATTGCACAGTTGTCATGGCAACCACTGCTGAAAAACCTCCGTTCTGTAACAGGATTTTCAAGGTTGTTTGGGGTGGATCCCAGCTACACAGGAAGGGATAAGGACACGTACTGTGCATAATGGGACAAAGCCACTTGCGCTTCGTTTGCCATATGGGCTATTCCGCGTAATGCATTCAAAATATCCATGAATGTTCTCCGTGTAATTAGTGAAGTGGTTTTATGGAACATCATTGGTATATAAAGTGTGAGTTTAAGTACAAATAATTCCGTAGTATTTCACCTTTGCGTTTCATCTACACTACAGTATGTACAAGGATAAGTTCACACTGCAGATCAATTCCGATTTATTTTGCCCATATCTGATCTTTATCCGATTTTTATCTCGTCAGTGTGGAAAGTACTATATCAATCGTATCGAATACGATCCAGGCCTCATTGTTATGTGGTCATTCATCAGATATGTCTACGTGCGACTGCAGTCTGAACGCTTAGGTTGCGCTCATCCGACCTATATGTCTGTCATCCGAAGATGAAATGCGTCGCAAAAATAGACGTGAGCGAAAAGAAACGGCAGACAAAGGAGTAGAAAACGGTCAGGAGTGAAAAGAAGATGTTTTGGAACTGGGAATGTAACGATATGGAAGTTTTATATCCCGGTTATTGTGACCAAAATTATAACGGTTATCATCATTATCACGATATTGTTGAACAGGCTTTAAAGCAGTGGTCCCCAACCTTTTTGTATTTTTTGTATTTTTTTGTATTTTTTTTTGTCATAAAAAAATACAATCATGTGTGCTTACGGACTGTATACCTGCAGACTGTATTGATCTATATTGATATATAATGTAGGAACCAGAAATATTAATAACAGAAAGAAACAACCCTTTTGTGCAAATGAGTGTAAATGGGGGAGGGAGGTTTTTTGGGTTGGTGCACTAATTGTAAGTGTATCTTGTGTTTTTTATGTTGATTTAATAAATATAAATAAAAAATTGTTTTTTGTTTTTTTTAGTTTTTTTATTTCTTGTGCGGCCCGGTACCAATCGATCCACGGACCGGTACCTGCGGCCCCGTGGTTGGAGACCACTGCTTTAAAGTACTTGGTTAAAATATTTTAACCAAGTTCTTTATAATAAATAAATCAACCAATATACACACAATCTACTTTTTTTGGCAGAATAAACATTAAATATTTTCTGGCTTCTTGAGAGCAGCATTATTTTTATTTGAGTGTTTAAATATGTTTATGTTCTGTTTTAATTTGTAAAGGTGTGTTGACTTCCTGTTGTTTACAAGCCCGTTTAGAGAGCATAGGTCCTAGGTCCATTGTACACAATTGGATAGCTCAGTTGCTCACACAGCAATGTATTTATACACGTTTAGATAGGGTTATATTGTTTGTCATTGGAAAAAAGACGTTAATATTTGCTGTATTTATGGTTGTATTTAAGCTCGCTAGCGATTAGGGCACTAACTTGCTTCCCTATGAAATGAGCAGTATCGCTGACCCGTAAGTTATTCAAGTGCGATTATCACGGTTTTCCAATCATTTTTAAACGGAACACTAACCGTTGGTAGGTTTACCGCGGTTTGTCATTAATACCAGTAATAATTCCTTCTCTACAGTATTTGGTACTCACATTAATGTCCCAACATTCCTGGCTCCAACTCCTCACCCACAAGCTGCTCCAAACAAACATTGCTGCCACACAAACTGCCTTTGCTGAAATTCTTGCCCTTGTCCTTCTTAATCTCTAATGCTAAATCATTTGGTTCGGAAAATGTTGTAGAAAATCCTTGCCACAAATGCCAGGACTGAGACCTACACCAATCAGGGCCATGTTTACTCCCGCAAACACACTTCACCGTTTGTGATGTCGTGCTCTGTGCGCACACGGTGTAACCCTAGTAAATAGCTGTTCTGTTTCTTTAATACTATCTGGTTCTGGTTCCGAAATCTAGTGTACTTGATTCAGTCCTAACTGTGCTAGGCTATGTCCAGAAGTCATCACCGTCACTCTCATTCAAGTGTGGATGACATCTGTTAGTTGCCATGGCTACAAATTGGGTCAAATTAAATGCAACATCAATACACGCCCAGGCATTTAATGAGCATGTTGATATGTGTTGATACCAGGATGTTTACAAAGTAGTCTTCTTGCTCAACTAATAGGAAGCGTCCATCAGGCGGGACACTCATGGAAACGCTTGAAGCATGAATTGATTTACGTGGAAATTACTTAAACAATTTGAAAAACTTATTCGGGTGTTACCATTTAGTGGTCAATTGTACAGAATATGTACTGTACTGTGCAATCTACTAATAAAAGTTTCAATCAATCAATTAAATCAATCAATCGATTAACACATTGTCTTCCTGGTGAGTGGCAGAGTTTTGTTGAGCCAACTTTTCCTGTTGCCCCTGTTTACTTTTCCTTCTGTGCATGCGCACTATGGCGATACGGTCTAAAATCTATATCGCTTTATATTGCAGATTCTTGCGATAACGATATATATCACAATATAATATATGGCGTATAATTGACAATATAACCTTTTTAAAACTGGTTACAAAGGATCCTAATTTGGCTGATGACGTATGCAGTAGGGCTGGGCGATATATCGAGTTTGTAAGATATATCGATATATTTTTAAACAAGATATGAATTAAGAAAATATCGTAATATTGATATAATTTATTTCCCGTTAAAATGATGACCAAACGCCGCTTATTTGTTGTGTTCCCCGCTCCCCCTCCACGGGCTACTAAATCCCTCCCCTTCCTCCTTCCAAGACATGCTTGCACGTATAAGAACATCCATGATTGGTTGGTTGTTTACTATGATGAGTCACGATTGGTTGAGATTAGGCCAATCAGAGGCAAGATAGGGCGGGTCATGGAACTAGAAAGTGAAATTACAAGAGACATCCCAAATGACGACGAGATAGTCGTAGAAGAGAAGAGGGAATTTTCAAGCGGATGATTTATATATTTAAAAAACTAGTGGAAGATGGCAGAGGAATTCTCTTCCTTATATTTTTCTTTTTTTGGCGATGTAGACGACGTCCAGGAAACCCACAATGCGTCTACTTGGCCACATTTGGACAAATGTATGCGTCTGGATAAAACATTAATTTGACTGGTTTACCATGTAAGCCCAAATCAAAACTGTTCTCCAGTTGCCAAACCGGGCATATTTCGCACAAGAAATGCTGCCAAAAATGTATACCGAAGTGAGGAAGATCATAGCCGCACAATTAAGTCAAGTCACTTACTTGGCTGACCAGAACCATACATGTGTGCCAGTCCATTACATCGTCCACTGGGAATTAAAAAGTGCCTGCCTGCAAATGTATTTTGTTTGATACATTTTGTATTATTTGCACAGCTATGTTATTTATTTTACCTAGAAAGAATATGTTTTTATTTTATTTATGTTATGTAATTCTGTGCTACTTAAACAGTTTATTTTCTGCCCTGTTAATACCCATATTGACTAACTGGGTTAATAAAAGTGCCACTGACTGTTTACAGTACAGTTGTCATTGACTTAAATTTCAGTGAATCCCGCTCAAAAATTAATATCTTTATATGTATACTTTCACCGGAAAATATATCGAGATATATATCGAAAATAGAGTTTAAGTAAAAATATATCGAGATATACTTTTTCGTCCATATCGCCCAGCCCTCGTATACAGTAACATATTGCGTAATTTCCAATTGTATCATATGCTTAAAACTATTTATTATCCACTTGTTAATGACTATCAATGTTTGTTCTAACATGTTTTTATTTACACTTCTGTTAAAAAGTAATAAGCATTAACTATCCTGTTGTTTGGATACTTTATATTAGTTGTGGGTGATACTACAAATTTGGGTATCGATCCAATGCCAATAAGTTAATGGGCAGTACTTAAACATTTCAATATCATTGGATGGTTACATTTTTTACCACAATCATAATCAGACAAAAACACAGGATGGCGTTGTAGCAATATCAATAAAAGGGGACCTATTATGCAAAACCAACTTTTCTAACCTGGCAGTACCTACTTGTGTCATACTTGCCAACCTTGAGACCTCCGATTTCGGGAGGTGGGGGGAGGGGGTTGGGGGTGGGCGTGGTCGGGGTGGTACGGGGGCGTGGTTGGGGGCGTGGCTAAAAGGGGAGGAGTATATTTACAGCTAGAATTCACCAAGTCAAGTATTTCATATATATATATATATATATATATATATACATATACATACATATATATATATATATATATATATATATATGTATATATATATATATATATATTTATTTTATTATATATATATATATATAATAAAATAAATATATATATATATATATATAGCTAGAATTCACTGAACGTCAAGTATTTCTTATATATATATATATATATATATATATATATATATATATATATATATATATATATATATATATATATATGAAATACTTGACTTGGTGAATTCTAGCTATATATATAAATACTTGAATTTCAGTGTTCATTTATTTACACATATACACACACATAACACTCATCTTCTCATTGTTGAGTTAAGGGTTGAATTGTCCATCCTTGTTCTATTCTCTGTCACTATTTTTCGAACCATGCTGCTCTGATTATGCATTGCTGTGTGGCACGCACAAAAGTGTTTTCATCAAATGCACTAGATGGCAGTATTGTCCTGTTTAAGAGTGTCACAACATTGCTGTTTACGCCAGACGAACTGCTTTACGGTATACAAAAACGTGACTGCTGTTGTTGTTAGCGGACTCAGGTCAGTCCGCCTGTATTTCGGGAGATTTTCGAGAGAAAATTTGTCCCGGGAGGTTTTCGGGAGAGGCGCTGAAATTCGGGAGTCTCCCGGAAAATCCGGGAGGGTTGGCAAGTATGACTTGTGTGTATTTGGTATCCGCATAAGTCCCCGAAAATTGAAAATCAAACCATGGAGGTACTGCAGCTATTTTTATAAAACAATCTTACCTTCCTTCATACTTCTGCCAAATGTGCTGTTTGGAATTTGCTCTGTCCTGTCCTGTATCATCAACGGCTATCTCCACATATGGTAAAGTTTTACCCAGAGAGCTCAGCGTGGATCCGCCATTATCGTCTGCGGTGTAGTCAATAAGCTCCTTCTTTTTCTCTATCTTCTTCAGGGCTGTACTCTTAGCTTTTTCATTTAGTAGCACCAGTGCTACTAAATGAAAAAAAAATAGTAGCACAGAAAAATGTTTGTAGCACAGAAAAAATGTAGTAGCAATATGAAATGTCTTATATATCACAATTTCATTATTAGCACTCATACATATAAACACGATGCCACCACAAGGCCTACTGTAGCGCTCAATTAAACACAGAGAACATCCTTAAACTGTGCTGGCACTGTCGCTAACATGAGTGTCGGGCTGGGCGATATGGATCAAAACTCGATATAGTTTGGCCCATAAACTAACCCATAAATGGAAATATCCCTTGACGTAACTAAATATCTCCACCATGCCTTGATTTTGAATTTTGGGACTGATGGGGATCCCAAATACACAAAAACGGGTACCAAGTAAGAAACGTAGGTTTTATATAATAGGGTCCCAACTTAAGAGGTGTTTTGAGATAAGAAAAAAAACAACTTGCAAATAACATAAGAAAAGTCTAATTTAATCTCCAATGTTCTTTAAAAACAGATTTAGCTAACAAAACCACAAAAGAACAAAATGTGAAATAAAATGCCCTGATTTAAAAGAACATGTTTAAACGTCAGCAGCAGCATGGAAATAATTTACACTTTAACAATGGTGTTTTTATAGGTAAACGTTAATATAGGACATAGATTTAGTCAGGAACACATGCTTGGCAACTGCTTCATGATGCTGTGTGACAGGCTGTGTGCTAAAAATTACTTTTAAAACGTCATTAATTCTAGTTGCTTGTTGCTTTACCAAAAAGGTAATGGAATTACCCTTTAATAAATGTAATTACCGTATTTTTTGGAGTATAAGTCGCACCGGCCGAAAATGCACAATAAAGAAGGAAAAAAACATATATAAGTCGCACTGAAGTATAAGTCGCATTTTTTGGTGAAATTTATTTGATAAAACCCAATACCTAGAATAGACATTTGAAAGGCAATTTAAAATAAATCAAGAATAGTGAACAACAGGCTGAATAAGTGTACGTTATATGAGGCATAAATAACCAACTGAGAACGTGCCTGGTATGTTAACGTAACATATTATGGTAAGAGTCATTCAAATAACTATAACATATAGAACATGCTATACGTTTACCAAACAATCTGTCACTCCTAATCGCTAAATCCCATGAAATCTTATACGTCTAGTCTCTTACGTGAATGAGCTAAATAATATTATTTGATATTTTACGGTAATGTGTTAATAATTTCAAACATAAGTCGCTCCTGAGTATAAGTCGCACCCCCGGCCAAACTATGAAAAAAACCTGCTACTTATAGTCTGAAAAATACGGTAATTACTAGGGAAAGTAATTAATGTGTTACTTTAAAAAAACTCATAAAATATCTTGGATTTTGCAGTTGAGATAAGTTTGATATGAGAGCAGTGTGCGTTTGTGTGTGTTCCTTTAAAAGGCGGTGCCTGTTGCCTAGTGACGTGTAAAATCAGCAAGTCCACGCTCAGTCGGAGTTTCACAGGCATATTAGCTTGAGCTGTTTTTGTTCGCTAAGCACGCTAGCAGCAGCAGTTTGACATCTCTGACGGCAGCTCTTTTGAATCTTTCACTGCTTTGTGTTACCTCTGCTTAATATATAGATTGAATGTGCTTCCATGGCTGTATGTTCTTGTCAACAAACGGGGTATTATTTGGGTGGCAATTTTGTCACTTCTATTATTTATTTGTTGTTCAATATCCGCTCTGACCCTCGTTGTTATTGCGGTTTGTGTCACGTTTTAAGGTGGTGAAAAAAACGTGTTTTACTGACGAGTTCCTCCAACAAAGACTTTGTTTCTTCCGTGATAGAAGACTGAGTGTTTGAGCGATGACAGCCCCGCTACGCTCTGTGCATAGCGCAGGAGTGAGGGACACACAGCTCTCAGCGCGCATAGTCATCAGTGACACATCCGCGTCTATCATTTGTCCCTTTGGTAATGGTTATGATTTAAGTTTAACATGCTATACAGATGGGCAAACATTTTACTCTAGTTTAATCAAATTTGGATGACGTTATTTTAGGAGCAAAATGCGATGAAAAGGTTGAAATCCCTACTTGCTAATGTGCGACAGGCTCATTTATTTTTCTAGTCGGTCAATTTTTAGGCCCATTTGCGAGTAAACACCATACAGCCCTGCTCTTGTTGTGGGGCAGACTGGCTCGTACATGCACATGCATCCTGCACTGTTACCATTTCTAATACGAAGTAGCGCATAGTTCTAACTTACAGTATATCTGTCAGCAGACTCGCTATGGAAGCGCTAAAAACTGCAACAAAGATGACAGGAATAAGACGCTGTCGAAGTGGAGGCACGTAAATAAGACCGCCTTAAGGGGCGGTCAGAAAGCAGAAGTTTTTGATAATAAAAAATATTGATCTAACTACTGTTGTATTAACCATACTGGTTCTATGCTTGGTATCGATACTGTCAATATGTGTATCTATGTGCCCATCTCTGTTTACATTCAAGAGTTCTATCTTATAGGTTAGCATATCTTCCTACCATTAACAAATTCCTCTCCTTTAGTATTTCCAGCAACACAACGAGTATATATCAACAGCCACAAATATTAGTGAGCTGAAGAACTACGAAGCATGTTTCCCAGCAGAACAAGAGGTTAATGACACATGATGCTACCAGTTTACATATTACAGTATATATCAAACTTTTTATTCTCGGGTGTAACAGCACAAAGCCCTACAGGTCAACAAATATGTGTAGCAGACTGGCCTGGGGTATTTGCTATTCCACAGTGGTCAGTGTGCTGTATTATTTGTGCGGGGGAGGCTGAACAAACGGGTGGAAAACAAACTTATTTTGTCACAGGGCTGTGTCTTGATTCACTCGCGGGCAGTAGGTGAAAGGAGGATTTTGAGCTCTGTCTTGGACAATACCGCCCACTCTTTGTGCGATATGCGGCTATAGAGCAGCGTTAGCCTCCATCATCCACTGAGGGCGACCTGTGGAGTTTTTGTCAAGTATCTGGCTACAAAACTTAAGATTGTAAAAGAGCGCCTATTTCAAGCTTTTGAAAAGTACTTACGGGGAACTGCACTTTTTTGGGGGTATTTTGTCTATTGTTCACAATCCTTATGAGAGACAAGAAGACAAAAGGTTTAGTTTTTTTTTGCATTCTAACATATAGAAATAGTCTTGTAGCAACGCAGCTAATGGGAGCAATCAATTCTACCTCTAATTCACTTAAAAAATGCATTAAAAAAACGCCAACAATACTTCATTTACATTCTGTAACCTGTATAATAACTCACTAATAATAATAGTGACTCACTCGATGGACAGTTTTTCGTTTGGTCCAGCTGGTCGGGGACGTTTTTTCTGGTTTATTTGAGTAAGCACTCCATTTATGTCGAAATAAATTGGCTCCAAGCTTCACATTTACAGCACCAAAGTCACGCGAAGCTCACTCTCTTGGCTTCCGTCTGCTCCAGCGTCTCACACTTCCTTTTGTGCTTGCTTCTAAAAGCAGTAGTTCATCCTCCGTATGTTCAGCTTCAAAAAGATACGGTTGTGAATCCTTGTTTGTCTTAAATGTTGTTTTTTGGTCATTTTAAACATTGCCGGAACTAATTTTTTCAGCGCATTTATTTCCGTTTCCATAGCAATGCACTTCCAACTTCCGCCAACAAATGTGTATTCCTACTTCCGGAAACAAACGCGAGTGTTTCCTAATCATGGCAGACTTAGTAACAGACAACGAAGACGACTATTTTTGAACAAATGAGGATTCAAAACCTTATCTTTTTTAACCTGAATATACGGAGGATGAACTGCTGCTTATAGAAGCGAGCACAAAAGAAGGGTGAAACGTTGGAGCAGACGAAAGCCGAGAGAGTGAGGTCACGGTGTAAATGTGGAATTTGAAAACAAGCTATTTCAACATAAATTCCGTGCTTACCCAAAATAAATAAGTAAAAAAACACTACTGTCCATCGAGTGAGTCGCTATATTGGTCATGATACACACAAAACAATGTGTTTGTTAGTACAACTACAGTTCATACCCTGTCGAACTAACTGTGTACAAACAAACAAACTTTACAGATATTTAATATGATTGTTCATGTTTTTCAGTCAGCACAGATTGGTGTCCTATCGCATTGTATTGTGAATTACAAACTCTAAACATGATTTGTGGTGTCGTAGAAGCTAGCTCATCTCTTTCTATAGTTCGCTTTCATGGCTAATACCGAACCAGGCCAATGTGTTACTCCGCTGTAAAAAGAGTTTCTCGCTGTTTGCTTTTACAATAGCAATGTTGCTACAGCTTGGTTATTATACAGGTTACGGAAGGTAAATTAAGTATTGTTGACATTTATAAAGTGATTTAGAGGTAGAATTGATTGCCCCCATTAGCTGCATTGCTAGAGACCTAAAAACGAGACAATTTTTACATGTATACTGCAAAAAAAACAACATCAAAAAAAGCGCTTTTGTCTTCTTGTCTCTCATAAGGATTGTGAACAATATGAACAATTTCCCTCCAAAAGTGCATTTCCCTTTTAAGGTATGTAAATAAACATTTACAAAATATTTCTGTGTAAATAACTCATTTCACAATGTTTATATCTGCGGAATGGCTATCATGTGGGGGAAAAAAATATTCTAAAATTTAGTGGGTGCGGCTTATACCGTTGCGCTCTATAGCCCGCAAACTACAGTAACTCTTAATCACAATGCATTTTAGACAATTCTATATGCTCTAACTTTGTAGAAACCGTCTGGGGGAGGCTCTGCTTTGAAGAATCCAATCAAACACCTTTAATGATGAGCCAGACCTTCTTCTCTATCAGAAATCTTTGACCTCACATCTATTCATTTGAAGGAACTAATATTCAGAAAAGAAGCAGCTTTTCATCTCGCAAGAGCCGCAGAGGACCAAGCAATGCCCTGTTGCTTTCAATTTTCAGTTACCGTAGGTATATCTGAGGTATATAGGGTATTTGACATTTACAATCACATGCTGTCGCTTCCAGAACACACATGTGAGACGCAGACGGGAGATTTCTTGCCTCGCAACTTACGCAACAGCTATTGTGTGGTGTAAGAGCCACCGGCTATTTCCTCTCTACCTTGAATTCGCTTTTGTCAGCACCTGATGCAGCTTGTAACCCACTTTCATCCTGAAAAAAACGATGTCACAAACAGGAGGGGGGGGGGTGGCATAAGCGCTCGTGTAGCAGAGAGAAGAGAAAAAAAAAAGGGAGCGGGGAAAGCCTCGCCGCGTGCTCTTCTTTTGCTCTGCAGGGAAACTAGCGGCTGCTGACGGCTTGAAGCGATATAGCGAGGCTACAGCCGTCCCCCGGCCGTGCATTTCCCAAGATGGTTGCGTAACTCGGCATAAATGAAGCCTTCCTCCTCCACACCAATACACGGCGAGCAACATGCCGCAGGGAGGAACGCCGCAACAGGCAGCCAAACTTTGGAGCATGAAAATATTTTCTGTATGCTCGCTAATAGATCACACTTGACAAAGCATATGTCCCTATCACCTTTGCTCACTGAGACACTCGCCCTAACCAGTGCTTTTCACTCAAACTCAAACAAGGCCAGACTGGTTGTGGTTACCAAGTACCTCTGAGTGCAGAGTAAGGATTTATCATGATAGTAAATTGGTATTTAAATTAAGGCTGCAGCTAACGATTATTTTTCTATCGATTAATCTATAGATTATTTTTTCGATTAATCGGTTAATCTATAGATTTTTTTTATTTATTTATCTATAGATTATTTTTCCTTTTACCGATTATTTTTTTATTTAAAATGAAGATGAAAAAATAAATGTAGGCCAGTTTTTTCAAAAGGCATGGCTTTTATTTACAAAAAAAAAAAGTATGGCCACTCAGTCAACATTGACAACAACATGACAAAATATTATGTAACAATGTAAACATTTAAAACTTTTAGCATTTAACAAAATTAAAAGTAGCTTATTTGCTTTTTAATGTGCAAATATAAAAGTAAACATCCAGTGCAAATCTTAATATTCTGCAATAGTATAAGCATTTCAAAAGTAAAAGTATTGCTTATTTTGCTTTAACATGTGCAAAAATAAAGATAAACATCCAATACAAAAAAGTGCGTATTTCCTTGAATTGGCGCCGGGTATATAGTATTCGCATGCCTCGAATTACTGCCGGGTCAAACTCGTTTCGCAAAATAATTAGCGCATGCTTAGCATTACCGCCGGCTCAGGATTAACGCCGGGTCAAACTCGTTTCGCAAAATATTATTTTTATTAGCGCATGTCTAGAATTTCCGCCGGGTCAAACTCGTTTCGCAAAATAATTAGCATATGTCTAGAACTTCCGCCGGGTCAAACTCGTCACGTCACGAGTCATCATTTTCAAAATGGAGGAGGCTGATTTCAATCATTTGAAATCGCATAAAGGGAAGAAGATTAAGAGCTATTCAGTAGGATTTAAGGTCCAAGCTATTGAATATGCTAAAAAGAACAGTAAGCAGCTATGTTTTATTAATATACCGTAGCTGCGTGTGTCAAATATGAGTCATTAAATGACTCCCGCCTCCTGCTGGTAGAGGGCGCTAGTGATCCTTCTTGCGACTACCGGTACTGCAGAAGACCGGTGCTGCAGAAGAAGACAACAAGCAACAAGAGTGAGCAGCGATCGTTTGCTTGCACTTTTAACATGGAGGATTACATATCTAAAATAAAACAGTTTTCTAAACTGGACTTTCAATCGAAGCAGGAGGTAATACTTAAAGGAATATCTCCATCGAGACAGAGAGACTTTTAAAACTGAAGAAAGATAAGGAAGACTTCTATAAACAAGTTATCGATGCTTTTGATCAGAATACTCATTTATAAGTAAAGGTAAGACCATAATAACGTTTTTTTTTTATTAAATGTGCTTTTCATGATGGTATCCTTACATCACTCAAATTTATAAGCGCAGGCCTAAATTTACCCCACGCCTTTTGGTAAGCGCAGGAGTGAGAAGAGGTTTTAAATTAATTAGCGCCCCGGAGGCTATTCAAGGAAATAAGGTATGCGACGCGTCGACGCACAAAAACGCCGTCGACGTATTTACGTAATCGATGACGTCGACTATGTCGACGCGTCGTTTCAGCCTTAATTTAAATGCAAATTATCCTCCTCTGTGAGACAGTCATAGCATACAACATACGGTTTTCTTAGCCAATATATAAATAACCGCACAAAAACACAATGGATACACCATCACTGACAGTCTATTTTTGTATAGCAGGGTTGCCTCCAAAGGCCAAAGTGAAAATGTGCCAGTGGTCCGTGGATCAAATAGCGATTTTTACCATGCAACAGCACCCGAGTGAGGAATTTAGCCTCATACTACCATATACAAATATAAATTATTCGAGATTGTGACACAGTCACTCTGCATCTTTTATGGACATTTTCTGCCTCTAAACATTCAAAAAGGTCATATTCTGCTGATTTTCGCTATTTCCAGGTGATCTTCTGTAACCAGTCGCTGCTGATTATTAAAACTTGACCCAGACAGATTAGACATATGGAGGATGCTAAATTTCAAAGTGTTTGACTTTTCATAATGGGACATGGGCGAAGCATGGCTACCAAGATAATTCTAGGACCAGGCAATATGACTGAAAACTATATCACGATATACGTTTTTTTGTAGTGATCGATGTCGATAATTATGGATACTTTTTATTTTACAGTAAAACTATTTCCAACTTAAGAAGGGTGCTATTTATCAGTGGAGAAGGTGTCTGGTAGTGAAGTAGGATGAGTGCGGCCAAGGTAATAAAATAATTAAAGTAGATTTGAAGGTAGTTGCAGATTTGAGACACTGGATGGCAGTAGTGTATAAGCTATTGAACACTACACGGAGTAGTTTGGGAAGCTATTCATTAAACTGATGTATTGGAAGTGTCAGGATGTTGCCGCACCGCCTACATTAAAACGAACAAAACTAAAGAGAAGTTATTGAGTTGATGTATCAAAATATCACTGTTTCTCCATGCAAAGAATCCACAGCGAGACAGAAAGACGGAGCAACCAAACTTGGTAGTCGATACTTTTACGTGATTTGCTGTTAGAGTGTCCCTCCCATTGCTCAGTGACACTTCCTCTTTCCTGTTTGCTTGGTTCCCAAAGCGCTAGTGACTTCATGAAACGAGTCTTGCTTCAGAACTTCTGGTTTCTTCCGACCACAAAATATAAATATATCTTGAAAATGTTATCAAACGCATTTTATATTGATATCGATTATGTGTCTATCGCGATATATATTGATTGTCATAAAGGCCCAGGCTTAGATAGTCCTTTTCTATACAGGGTCAACAAGTCACAACTTTACTATAAAGCAGGGGTTCCTGAATCCAAACGTAACTAGTTTGCCTGTAAAAAAAAAAAAAAAAGTAAAAATATAAAGATTTTATGATTTAAAAAATGGCAGCTTTGTCACCAGAATTTTACAACGGTGGTTTTTACATCAAATTACTGCAGATTGGAAATCTGTACCACTGTTGTTTTTACGTAAAAAAATTATTGACTTAGGTGGCACTTTTTACCGTATAATGTATGGCCACTTTTTTACAGTGCACTACTAGAAATTGAAAAACAGTGCCACTGTTATTTTTACCGTAAAATTCTAGCAGGTCGTGGATACTTTGCGACACGCAGCGGTGGTGGTTCGGGGCTTTGCCAAAAATAATCAAGGTAAGAACACAAAATGCAGTTTTTAGCCAATGCATTTAATGCTTCATATTCATACTAATATTTGTGAGGATGTCTATTAATTTAAATAGGCAATCATTTTGCCACCTATTGCTGTCATAATATGTTCCTGGGACATCAGCACCAGTGGTCGCGATACTATGGCACCGGAAAAATGAACCGTCTTTGTGTCACGTACAGCTGCTACCGTAAGTTGCTCTCCGTGTTGTAATAATACATTGAGTAATCAAACATTATTTGTAATATGCAGGCATATTTAAATTAAAAAAGATTTCAAACCAAATGTCACATACTTTTTACATGAAACTAATCTGGCTGTGAGCAGGCTACGGTGGGAACACATTTAGTTGTAAATTACACAAATGATATTCATATTAGGGGTAATCAGAGTCAACCACCTCTTCTAAAGTTTTTTTTTTTTTTATCATTGCAGCGACTATCTTTTCAAACGGGGGGCAGCACTACTTTATCTGTCTTCACCTTCTCCATTTTTTATTTATTCTTTTTCAGCCTGTGTTCAGTTCTGGGAGCACAAAGCCATGAAAGGCTCACAATCTTACTCCCCTATAGTTCGCTGGAATCAGGAGAAAGAAGCACTTCCTACTCAATTGTGATTGGGCAGAGTTCAGGCTCCCAGTTAATTTCAATATGATTTGCATACGTATAAGGGGGCGTGGCCTGGGCGTGGGCCGGGCTTGCCCAGCCACACAAACGTCTGCGGTCAATTCCTCGTTGATTGGGATGTACCAAAGAAATGTGTGTGAGTGAGAATAAGAAAAGCTCTGGCTCGCTAAGGATAAGTCAGCTAGCTGTCGGTGTGCATGTATACATTTTTATACCTTAAAAAAAAGCTGTAATTTTCAGACTAATTTCCTGGGAAAAATACCTTATTTTGTTTGTGCCAATATTGTTTGTCCTTTTCCCCCTAACATTTTCAGAAACTTTAGATTCCATTGTGGCTAAGTGGTTGGAATTATAACATGAGGCTAAAGCAGGGGTGTACAAACTTTGCATTTTTCCCATCATCCCTTGTAATGGATTTAAAACTGGTGTGATTTTGATTTGTTTATGTTGATTGGACAATTTTTATTATATCCATAAAGTTCAATGAGCAGGTTGTGTTATGTGTGAGCATGTTTGTTGAATTTGTGTGCTGGTTGATTTTTTTTCCTGCACCATGACTAGGGAAGGTTGTTTGGACTTGGTCATATAATTAATTGCTGTGCTGAGTTTCTATAATTATTGTTGGAATTATTTTATTTGGCCCCCAGATGGCGACAAAATGGCAGCTACCAAACTGCTGGCTATTTACATATGATATGAATACACAGCTTTCGGCCAAAGTGCTTCTTGAACTCGTGCCGTCTCCTGGGCCATAGTGAAGACGCCGGCGGGCCGCACTTGGCCCGCAGGCCGTAGTTTGGACACCCCTAGGCTGAAGAGCAAAATAGCCTTTCTCACTATCTCTCTTCTCGTTCATTCCAACAGGGTTGATGTCTTTATTTTGTCTACAATGGAGGGAATGATGTTCCTAAATAGAATGATGTCTTGCTCAGATGAAGATTTGACTTTAAGGGGCAGCTAGGGTGTGTATACTGCCATTTTTCCATCAGCGTAGCATCACTGAGAGAAAACCAGTGAGGGTTCTTAAAAAGTCGTAGCTTGGGCTCACACACACACACACACACACACACACACACACACACACACACACACACACACACGCACACACACATTGCAGTAAGCGTTATATAAGTGGAACAAGTGTTAGATCTTGCAACATCATATTCAAATAGATGGTGCTTCTGCAGCAGAGGCTGAATGCACCATTCCATTTCCGCCCACTTCATCCCACCGCTGTTCTCGCTGCAGAAGGGAGACGCCGACTGATGCTACAGTGATGCCTCACACTTTGGACACATCCTATACTCTTCAGCGGACGAAAAGGCCATATATAGGATCTTATAATCCACCGCTAGTCAATTGCAGCAGTCTGTGAAGCCTCCTACATGACTAATTCTTCACAAAAAACACTTTGCATGTTTTAGCTAGTCCCTGTCCTCCAGTGATAATGATACTTGTAAGATTCGTAGTTTATTTGCCGACATGGAGGCGAGGATTAATAACTTTAGCCACAACGGTTAGCCTCCTCCAGGCTAACAGTAAAACCACTAATTGTTATACTTCGGGATGGGTACCGATCACATTTGAACTGATACGTTACCAATTCCCGGTACCTGGGAATCAATACCGGTACTCAATGGTACCAATTGTCGGTACTTTTGTGTTTGTTAATAGATATTAATTGTTTTAGGTAATACAATCTAATTTTTATTGCAACATTTAAAATTGAGCTGATTATGATATCTGCTGTCAAGTTGTTATATCTTGTTTTATTACAACATTTCTGAGTCTCATTTACAAGTATGACATTAAGTCTCAATTACAGTTGCAAGTCCAAGACGTTAGATGGCAGTAGTGTATAGATCATGGTGTGTTGGCTAGTCAGTCTTTGCTGAATCTTGTCTTTTGTTGCGCCCTAAAAAATGCTAATATGGTAAGTATTGTACTTATTACACACCAACTGGTTTGATTTTCAACGTAAATCTTAGTTGTAGTTTTCATTAACACATTTGGAGGTGTTAAAATCGCTAATGCTAATCAGTAGCATGTGGATAGGAAAGCCAATCTATATTAGCATAAAGCCAGCACATTTTTTGAAAAGTGGAACCTTACTTTACTTAAGTTGGAGCGTTTTTTAAATCAATTACTTTGTTGGCTACAGCAGGGCCATTCAACTACATAATGAAGAGGGCCACAGTTTCAAGAGTCCGAGGGCTCGGGGGCCGGACATTGAAATGTGGATGTTTCGTCAGAAAGCGCCTCCCCAGGTTATAGTCCTTTGAGACTTAGTTTACTTAATTACAAAGTAAACACATCGGCTTTCACACTGCACTGTCAATAAATTCATTATGCTGCCATCGCTACTGGTTTCAGGCGTGTGCAGCTAGTTAACAGTATGAAGAAACAAGCTCCAGAAGTTTTTTGGGGGATTGATGTTCCTTCTTTTGAATTATTTTACTTCCTCAGTTGTATTTATTTACAGTTCTTCCTTTATTTAAGATTGTAAGACTGAAAATATAAACATAAAATAAACATCACAAAAGTATAGCATCCATTGTGTATTTTACATAATGTCCATTGTGTTCTAATTCATTAATATTTTTTGAGCAATGAGTTGTTGTTTTTTAACTCCCATTAAAATTCTTAGGAATCCAAAAGACGCTCCTCCATCCATCCACTTTCTACCGCTTGTCCCTTTTTTGGGGTACATGTTTTCCATTCTGTTTTTTAAGGCGGTCTGTCCATAACGTTTTTAGCGTTCAATCAGACATTTTTGCGAGGATTTGTATTAGTGTTCCTAAAAATTACTAATCACTAATACAAAACCTCACAATAATGTCTGATTGGATGCTAAAAACATTTTGACAGACCGCCTTTAAAAACAGAATGGAATTTTAAATTTTTTTACTGAATGAGACACCCAGAATGTACATGAAAATAAAAATGTGGGATTTACAATATTAACTATGAATAATAAAACAATGAATATTGACAACATATGAACGTTACACCCCCTCTCGATCGACATATTTTACAATCAAGCGAAACGCAACAAAAATGCAACAAACACAGCGAAATATGAACGTGAAAAGAAAAAAAAACCCACCTACAATCTGATATACTGTATCTGATACATCACTAAGCTTTAGAACTTTGTTGTAAAAATCTCCTTCCGCGTGTGTCCCTGACATCCGCATTTTAGGCTGGCCGCTCTGGAGACACTCTGTGGAAACGCTCCCCACCCACACTGCTTGGTCCCTCGTCTGAACTGCTCTGACGTAGATTACCATGGTAACTAGTGTATCATGCAAAAGTGCAGATTCAAACCACTGAAATACTTTTTATAGTTCAAGATTTACGGTAATTTGTAAACATCACTGCTAGGGATGATACTCGAAACCGATTTTGAACGGTTGTTCGATAAGAAAAGAACCGAGTCCTCGGACTCGAATCCCTTTTTGAGAACCGGTACCCGTTATCGAGACCACTATAGTAAAGAAAAGAGTTGGTTCTTTATTCGAATCCCTGGGAACGAATCCCGTCCCGACCAGAAATGCCCCGTGTGACATCACAAGAAATGACGTCACGTAGCTCAGTCATTATGCGCAGATAGGGAAATCAGGAAAAACAATGGACCGGAAAAAGCGCTCCAAGGTGTAATAAAGTTAAAAACAAAAGGTATAATCCAATGAATAACTTTACTGAGAGATTTGAGCAGGGTACAAACACATGACCAACACTTTTACGACCAACCGGAAACATAGCAACCAGGCTAGCAACGCACCTCCTTTACGGCAGCTGTCGCAACGTTCTTAAAGCAAGCGCAGCACATACATATATATACAACATATATGACATGATCTCCCTTTTTTAACTTTTGTTTTTCTTTCCTTGTAAACAAAACAAAATCACACTGTATATGTGTTGTCTGTCTAATTATAAATAATGCAGAAGAGGCGCGTTGGCTGAGTTCTTGACGTTTACTTTCACAGCGTGCTCAAAACCTCATTCTTAGCTGCCGGCTGGCGACATGCAACAACACTTTTCGGGGCTACCGCGCATGCTCGTCACTCCCGTTGCATGCTGGGTAGTGTAGTTGTTATATTCCCTAGCCTAGCTCATAACATCACATCTTTCCCCCTATAAAGAAATAATGTTAACTCAAAGTGTATTTTTTTTTTTTAGCTTTAACTTTTCATTTTTTAGCATTGTAACCACATTTGCAAACAACTTTTCTCTTCATAGAATTTTCTTTCAATAAAGTGCAAAAATGTCAAAGCATCATAACAAACAGTTATGTCAAATAGCAGCAGAAGTGCACTTTTTGGAGAGCTGTATTATTTTCAGTTTTGTGCCCAAGGGACTGATTTTATTTAACACTATATTATTATTTATACACCTATAGTGATCACAGAGACAGGTAGTTTTTGTGTTACTGTATATATTTGTTTTTCTGAAAAATCCCACTTAATGTACTAACAACAGTCAATATTTATTTTTTTATTTTTTATTTTTTCGGGGGGTAACGGTCAATATTTATTTATTTATTAGATTTTATTTTTTTCTTATATAATAAAAGTGAGCTTTTGTTAAACCAAATATTGTGTTTTTTTTTCCATATACAACAACCTATCTGGACTCGATAAGAGAATCGATAAGGAATCAGTTCGATAAGAGGATTCGATAATAGGCTCAAACTCGATAATTTCTTATCAAACATCATCCCTAATCACTTAATGGCAGCTACAGTTTCCATCTTAAAGATCTAAAAAAATGATCCGGCAAAATTGAAAAGCTCAATGGGCCACAGGCCTTAATTTTCCAGGTCTGCTCTAGATTAATTTCAGATCTGTACATCGATTATAAGTTTTTATTATTTTTTTATGTTTTTGTTTTATACCCTTTTTGAAGAAAACTTTAGTTTTTTATATGGCAAACATAAAATAAGCAATCGCTTCCCAAAAAATATTCAAAAGTGGAATTTTGTTATGTTAAGTATTTGGAACTTGGGATTAGTCAACAATTCGTAACTACATTGGTTTTGATTCATTATTATTTTTTGAGCAATGACTGCTTTAAAGAAAAAAACATCCTGCATGGCAGCTTTGTGTTATTCGAGTCAACGTTGCAACTTTTTCTCAATTCCATTTCACCTGCTTGCTCTTTTATTCCACTTTTAATGTTTTGTTTTGTTTTTTTAATTTACATGTGCCATAAAAATAAGCTGCAGGCCGCAAACGGCCGCACTTTGGACACCCTTGGTTTTGGACTGTGGGAGGAAACTGCACCACCACATGTACGAAAACAATGCTAGAGCTTTCTTTCTGTGAGGTATACATGCTAAGCACATGTTCCACCGTGCTTTCATTAACATAATATATTGTGTTATCAGTCACATCCACGCATGAAGGGAAGATTGGCTGTGATCTTGTAATTGCTCCAATTCACTGGCTGATGAATGACACTGAATTGCTCAAATGTAATTATCACTTTCAGAGAAATCAATTTGTGGTGTCATATAATACATACACTATGGAATATAAATCATTGCGTATGAGGTGACACCTGTCCTCCAATCACCCCCTGGCTCCCTTCCTGTATAAGGGCCTTTATGGTGAAGATAAAAGCTTGCATGACACACACAGTCAGACATACAGACCCTTTTGTTCCTTAGTATGTTGGACAGAAAATTCACTTACTTGTCCTTTTAGAACACTTCCGTTTCATGCTGAACCTCGTCCCACATCCAGGAACATGCATGTTAGGCGAATTACAAACTTTAAATTGTTCATAAATGTGGATTTGAGTGTGAATGGTTCTTTATACCAGTGTTTTTCAACCTTTTTTCAGCCAAGGCACATTATTTTCATTAAAAAAAATACGGAGGCACACCACCAGTAGAAAAGGTTAAAAAATGAAACTCCACCAGGTTGTCGTGCCTTATTTTGTTTGTTGTTTCCTGTGTGTAGTGCTTTAGTTCCTGTCTTGCGCTGTTATTTTGGTGACTCTTCCGGTTTTGTTAGTGTTCTCCTGTAGCAGCTTCACGCCTTCCTTTTGAGTGCTATTGCCCGCACCTGCTTTGTTTTCGCAATGAAGACTATTTAAGTTGTGCGTACCCTGTCCTTCTTTGTGGGGACATTGTTGATTGTCATGTCATGTACGGATGTGCTTTGTGGACGCCATCTTTGCTCCACACGCTGTACGTTTTTGCTGTCGTCCAGCATTCTGTTTTTGTTGACTTTGTAGCCAGTTCAGTTTTATTTTTGTTTTACATAGCCATCCCTATGCTTCAGTGCCTTTTCCTAGCGGCACTTGTCTTTTGTTAATTTTTGGTTTAAGCGTTACCTTTTTACCTGCACGCTGTTTCCCGCTGTGCTCTGCATATTGGGATCACGACAAACCATCCTCGACGCGTTCCGACTTCTACAAAGCAATGAAGTACCTGCTGCCACCTACTGATATGGAGTACCGTATTTTTCGGACTATAAGTCGCAGTTTTTTTCATAGGTGCGACTTATACTCTGGAGCGACTTATGCGTGAAATTATTAACACATTACCGCAAAATATCGAATATTATTTAGCTCATTCACGTAAGAGACTAGACGTATAAGATTTCATGGGATTTAGCAATTAGGAGTGACCGATTGTTTGGTTAACGTATATCATGTTCTAAATGTTAGTTATTTGAATGACTCTTACCATAATATGTTACGTTAACATACCAGGCACGTTCTCAGTTGGTTATTTATGCGTCATATAACGTACACTTATTCAGCCTGTTGTTCACTATTCTTTATTTATTTTAAATTGCCTTTCAAATGTCTATTCTTGGTATTGGGTTTTATCAAATACATTTCCCCCAAAAATGCGACTTATACCCCAATGTGACTTATGTATGTTTTTTTCCTTCTTTATTATGCATTTTCGGACGGTGCGACTTTTACTCCGGAGCGACTTATACTCCGAAAAATACGGTATTACAAGATTACCCTGCCGAGCTCTACACAGCACAGGCACTATATATATATATATATATATATATATATATATATATATATATATATATATATATATATATATATATATATATATATATATATATATATATATATATATATATATATATATATATATATATATATATATATATATATACACACACACACTAGTGTTGTAACGATACCAATATTTGAGACGGCGTGGCGCAGTGGGAGAGTGGCCGTGCGCAACCCGAGGGTCCCTGGTTCAATCCCCACCTAGTACCAACCTTGTCATGTCCGTTGTGTCCTGAGCAAGACACTTCACCCTTGCTCCTGATGGGTGCTGGTAGCGCCTTGCATGGCAGCTCCCGCCATCAGTGTGTGAATGGGTGAATGTGGAAGTAGTGTCAAAGCGCTTTGAGTACCTTGAAGGTAGAAAAGCGCTATACAAGTACAACCCATTTATCATTTATCATTTATATTTTGGTACCGGTACTAAAATGATTTTGATACTTTTCGGTACTTATCTAAATAAAGGAGACCACAAAAAAAATGCATTATTGTCTTAATTTTAACAAAAAATCTTAGGGTACATTAAACATATGTTTCTTATTGCAGTTAAGTCCTTAAATAAAATAGTGAACATACTGTACAAGACAACTTGTCTTTTAGTAGTAAGTAAGCAAACAAAGGCTCCTAATTAATCTGCTGACGTATGCAGTAACATATTGTGTCATTTATCATTCTATTATTTTGTCAACATTATTAAGGACAAGTGGTAGAAAATGTATTATTAATCTACTTGTTCATTTACTGTTAATATCTGCTTACTTTCTCTTTTAACATGTTCTATCAACACTTCTGTTAAAATCTAATAATCACTTATTCTTCTGTTGTTTGATACTTTACATTAGTTTTGGATGATACCACAAATTTGGGTATTAATCCGATACCAAGTAGTTACAGTATCATATATTGGTCATATTCAAAGTCCTCATGTGTCCAGGGACGTATTTCCTGAGTTTATAAACATAATATACATTTTTAAAAAACGAAAGGAGATGTTGTGATGACAAAATATATCGATTTAATCATAGTGGTATTGACTAGATACGTGCCTGTACTTGATATCATTACAGTGGACGTTAGGTGTAGATCCACCCAATGGCGTTAGTTTACATTTTGCGGGTGAGCTACGGTGTGTAGTGAACACTGATGCCGGTAGCGCGTTAGTCTAATATGACTTCTTTTTTCATTAACGACAAACCTAACGCGTTACTATTTCCAAACCAGTCGTCAGATTAAAATGTATTTAATCCAAGTCACTGTGCTTTACTATTTTTTAATTTTTTAAATTTTCCCTCGTAAAAATAAATTTTATTTCTTCTTGCCGTCTTGGAAAGTGACGTCACGTAAGCGACAAGTCAGGTTTTTAGCATGGGCATGACACACGTGTGCGACACCAAAGTAAACAACAACGGAGGGCGGAGAGAGAAGCGCGTTTTCAAGTTGGAAATATAGTAATTATTCCGAGTTTCTGTCCGTTAAAGACAGCAATATAAAGGTACACTGTCCTGGAGACAAAGTATTATCCACCTTCAAAAACACAACTTCAAATTTGAAAAAACATTTGGAGTCCACGGCACGGCGCAATCAAACTAACAGTGGAAGTCCCACCAGGTGGTGCGAAGGAGAGAGCCGTGACTGATACAGCAGGCCCCCACCACCCAAACAACAGAAGCTGGACTTCCTTGCAAAAGCGTTAAGTGTGGGGGGAGTTAAAGAAGTTGGTCGGGCAGTATGTTGTCGAGGAAATGCTGCCCTTAAGCACAGTTGACTCGCCCCCGTTTCGTGCCATAATAAACAAGATCCCCGCTACGATCAACGCGGACTTGCCTCACAGAACATCCTTTTCAGCTTACGTGGAGATGGAGTATGCACAGATGGAGAGCAACCTGAAAGCTGCACTGAATCAGGAATAGACTTTCTGACAAGAGGTTTGAGAGGCTTTTGTTCAATCAATCAATCAATCAATGTTTATTTATATAGCCCTAAATCACAAGTGTCTCAAAGGGCTGCACAAGCCACAACGACATCTTCGGTACAGAGCCCACATAAGGGCAAGGAAAAACTCACCCCAGTGGGACGTCGATGTGAATGACTATGAGAAACCTTGGAGAGGACCGCATATGTGGGTAACCTCCCCCTCTAGGGGAGACCGAATGCAATGGATGTCGAGTGGGTCTGGGTCTTGTTAACGAGGTACAGCCACTGGTTTACTCGCCCCACGTTTGACTCATAACTTGATTATAACAATTAGAGCTAACATTTGACTTAGACTTAGACTTAGACTTGGTGTTATAGACTGTTTTGTAAAACCCCACCTCGCTGCTCTGATGTTGTGAACAACAGGTTCAGTGTTCATAAGAAAAGTTAAACATAATTTAATAATTAGGGACCGCAATGAGGACCCTATTGTAATTGTAAGGTTTTATTATTATTATTCCGCCGCCTCTTTGAGCTGTAATTTGACCCCCTTAACATGCTTCAAAACTCACCAAATTTGACACACACATCAGGGCTGGCGAACATTGCGATCTAATCAAAAAAACCTAGCCCCAAAACTCAAGCGCTCTAGCGCCCCCTAGGAAGAAAACACAGACAAAACTGCCTCTAACTCCCAGTAGGAATGTTGTAGAGACATGAAACAAAAACCTCTATGTAGGTCTCACTTAGACCTACATTTCAAACATTGACATCTTTCAGCAAAAATCAACAGGAAGTTTGCAATTCCCGCTTCAAAACAAAAGTTTAGTAAAAACAGTCACTTTTGCCTCTTTGAGCTGTAATTTGACCTCCTTAACATGCTTCAAAACTCACCAAACTGGACACACACATCAGGACTGGCAAAAATTGCGCTCTCATAAAAAACCCAACTCCAAAACTCGAAATTGCGCTCTAGCGCCCCCTGGGAAGAAAACACCGACACAACTGCTCCTAGTAAGAAAACTCAGACAAAACTGCCTGTAACTTCCAGTAGCAATGTCTTAGAGACATGAAACAAAAACCTCTATATAGGTCTCACTTAGACCTACATTTCATACATATATTGACAACCCCCAGCAAAAATCAACAGGAAGTTTGCAATTCCCTCTTCAAAACAAAAGTTTTGTAAAAACCGGTCACCTTTTTTCAAACATTATCTCCTCTGAGCGCGTTTGTCATGTCGGCTTCAAACTAGCACAGGAGAGAGATTGAACCCTTCTGATTAAAAGTTGACCAAAGAGTTTTAATTACTGCTCTGGTTTGGATTTTAAGTGCCGTCAAAGTCGGTCCTGTCCATCGCTGCTTGCATCTTTAATTACATTTATATTTGTAGGTTTTGCCATTGCAGTATTAACAGTCAGGTAAAAAAGACAGTATTTTATTTTATAAAACACAAATAATTTGTCAACTGCTGTAAAGAAAAACTGTTTTTTTTTAATATATATGGATTAAACAAGTTTTTATGTCCAGTAAAGAAAGACTGTCATTATTTATTTTTTTAATATGTAAAACAAGTATTTATGTTAAGTGAAGTTGTTGATGTTAAATAAAGTGATTATTGGAAAAACCGCTTGTCATTTTTATGTTGAGGCGGCCGGGGTAATGTCGGTAGCTGCATTGCTGAATGTAACTAATAAAGTAACTTGTAATCTAACTTAATTACTTTTAAAATCAACTAATCAGTGAAGTAACTAAGTTACTTTCTAAAGGAGTAATCAGTAGTCATTAATCAGATTAGTTTTTCAAGGTAACTGTGGCAACAGTGGTAGTGAAGCATGTTTAGCTATTCCTCGTCCTGCAGGGATGATACTTGTAAGAAACGTACTTTATTTGTCTCCATGGAGGCGAGGTAACAGCTCAACGACCTACAAGGATCTGGCGACAGTCAGGTTAGAGGCGAGGATTAGTGATTTAGAAGTAGCTACAACAATGCCGACGGCGGATGGACGTTAGCTGCTACACACCTTGTCTGCTTGTAAGTATTCCGTGATCGTGTGCTACCGAGCATGCCCCTCTGCTTGTAAATCAGCGATGACACGACGTGACGACGACGTGAGCGCGCCAAGATTCCCACATCTAATATTTATACGCGTATATATCTGTATATATGTGTGTGTGTGTGTGTATAAATATATATATATATATATATATATATATATATATATATATATATATATATATATATATATATATATATATTAATGTGTGTGTTTGTGTGTGTACATATATATATATATATATATATATATATATATATATATACACACACACACATAGAGGTGGGGGAAATAATTGGGAAATTATATATATATATATATATATATATTTATACATATTGTGTGTGTGTATATATATACATATATATACACACACACACATATATATGTTTGTATGTATATAAAATAGATGCATGGATGGAATAGGGAAGTTGGACCATTGGTAGTGAAGTGAATTATATTTATATAGCACTTTTCTCTAAAGACTCAAAGCGCTTTTCATAGTGAAACCCATTATTTACATCTTTATTCTACATTTAAATCAGTGTGGGTGGCACTTGGAGCAAGTTGGGTAAAGTGTCTGAGACAAGATCGACTGCTTCAGTCTTTATTTACCGGAAGTGGGTGTTGAATTGTGAAGCAACGAATATTTCTGCACTGAATAATTTTACATACAATTTTTATACCCTGAAATGTTTTGAATATAATTTAACACACTGAATTTTAAAACACTTAATTTGAACAAACTTCACTTTTAAACACAGATTTTGCACACCATTTTTTTTCAATGAAATTGTCAGCATAATTTGATGTAAAAAAAAAAAATGAAGTTCACAAATTTCAAACATAAACAAATTCAATGTAAAAAAAATTGTTTTCGTAATAAAGACACACATTGACCTCCATACTGCTACAGTTCTTTTTTGAATGTATAGTTACCTCTTGATTTAAATCATTGCAAAAATTATTTTTAAAACGTGACACTTTGAAACAGTTTTCAATAAAGTAGTAAGGTACATGAATTTTTTTGTTTTTTTTCGTGTTATTAAATTGCTTGAATTTTACTGACGTCACATCCGGCTGTATGCACATTAGTAATGCTTGGTGGTCAAGCTCGCTCCGTTCTCAATGGCTACTTGGTGCCATTTAGTCTTTCTCAAAGAAAAAATGCCCTATGCCTGTATTGTTTTCGGCTGTACGAATCGTTCAAATCGTTAAAAGGTTCAACCTTTCTTCAGAGTTCCTCGAGAGGTTATCAAAAGGAGCCTAAGAGTGCACGATTTTATAAAAGGATGACGAAAAAAGCAGCTCACACTCCAGTCCAAGGGAGCAAAGTCGAAGAAACCCTGCGTTTGTAGTGATCACTTTGTTAAAGGTTTGTCTGATATAATTTTAACAGTTATTATTTCCCATTTAAGTACTATCTTGATATTATTTGTATTTCTTAAACACATGTTTGCTACGAATGTTTCGAAAAGCATCAACTCGGCAAGTCTAAATAAAAAAAATTAAATGTGAGCAAAACCTAAAAGAGTTAAGCTTTTACCAAAGGCAGCAATTATAAATGAAGCTTTCAGCAAATACACAATGTTGACATCTATAGTTATATTTTGATAAAGAAGGGGAAAAAGAAGCTACTCATAAACGGCGCGTGAAACAGCAATAAACATGGCAGTAGACGCAAAGTTAAGTCATGAAATGCAACCTTACCCGAGCAAAAACGATGCATATTTATCCGGGAGAGTCTTGATACCAATTTCCTTGACCCAGCCACACACAAAGAAGTTGTAGACCTCCATGCTTTTCCAAGTTTCTATCTGTATGGTTGTGTAGAATGATGTCTGGAGCACAATAGTTCCATATGCGACCGACGTATAATCCTTTATCACTCGACAAATCTTTTTTTGATAATTTATAGGGATCTATTCCGTTGCATCGTACAAACCCCGTTTCCATATAAGTTGGGAAATTGTGTTAGATGTAAATATAAACGGAATACAATGATTTGCAAATCATTTTCAACCCATATTCAATTGAATGCACTACAAAGACAAAGACAAACTCATAAACTTTTTTTTTTTTTTGCAAATAATAATTAACTTAGGATTTCATGGCTTCAACACGTGCCAAAGTAGTTGGGAAAGGGCATGTTCACCACTGTGTTACATGGCCTTTCCTTTTAACAACACTCAGTAAACGTTTGGGAACTGAGGAGACACATTTTTTAAGCTTCTCAGGTGGAATTCTTTCCCATTCTTGCTTGATGTACAGCTTAAGTTGTTCAACAGTCCGGGGTCTCCGTTGTGGTATTTTAGGCTTCATAATGCGCCACACATTTTCAATGGGAGACAGGTCTAGACTACAGGCAGGCCAGTCTAGTACCCGCTGTCTTTTACTATGATGTAACACGTGGCTTGGCATTGTCTTGCTGAAATAAGCAGGGGCGTACATGGTAACGTTGCTTGGATGGCAACATATGTTGCTCCAAAACCTGTATGTACCTTTCAGCATTAATGGCGCCTTCACAGATGTGTAAGTTACCCATGTCTTGGGCACTAATACACCCCATACCATCACAGATGCTGGCTTTTCAACTTTGCGCCTATAACAATCTGGATGGTTCTTTTCCTCTTTGGTCCGGAGGACACGACGTCCACAGTTTCCAAAAACTATTTGAAATGTGGACTCGTCAGACCACAGAACACTTTTCCACTTTGTATCAGTCCATCTTAGATGAGCTCAGGCCCAGCGAAGCCGACGGCGTTTCTGGGTGTTGTTGATAAACGGTTTTCGCCTTGCATAGGAGAGTTTTAACTTGCACTTACAGATGTAGCGACCAACTGCAGTTACTGACAGTGGCTTTCTGAAGTGTTCCTGAGCCCATGTGGTGATATCCTTTACACACTGATGTTGCTTGTTGATGCAGTACAGCCTGAGGAATCGAAGGTCACGGGCTTAGCTGCTTACGTGCAGTGATTTATCCAGATTCTCTGAACCCTTTGATGATGTTACGGACCGTAGATGGTGAAATCCCTAAATTCCTTGCAATAGCTGGTTGAGAAAGGTTTTTCTTAAACTGTTCAACAATTTGCTCACGCATTTGTTGACAAAGTGGTGACCCTCGCCCCATCCTTGTTTGTGAATGACTGAGCATTTCATGGAATCTACTTTTATACCCAATCATGGCACCCACCTGTTCCCAATTTGCCTGTTCACCTGTGGGATGTTCCAAATAAGTGTTTGATGAGCATTCCTCAACTTTATCAGTATTTGATGAGCATTCCTCAACTTTATCAGTATTTATTGCCACCTTTCCCAACTTCTTTGTCACGTGTTGCTGGCATCAAATTCTAAAGTTAATGATTATTTGCAACAAAAAAAATGTTTATCAGTTTGAACATCAAATATGTTGTCTTTGTAGCATATTCAACTGAATATGGGTTGAAAATGATTTGCAAATCATTGTATTCTGTTTATATTTACATCTGACACAATTTCCCAACTCATATGGAAACGGGGTTTGTATGATTTTTGCTCATATCTGCTTTTTGCAGGAAGATTTAAGCCTCTGTTGCACTCAGTTTGCGCACCTGCTTGCTGCACAACACCCATTTTGGTTTGGTCAACCACCACTGCTTTTAATTTTCGGGAAGAAGTCATATAACGGAATACAAGTAATAGGTATCAAGAATTGTGGAAATTCATAGGCATCGGTATCGACTATGGGAATTCTGGCATCTACAGTCTAGTAATGTTGCAGCGCCACAGATCAGTGCTTGCAATGAAATAAGTCTCTAACACATTCAACTGAGAACGCTAGATATAATCCTCATAAACAGTGCTGTTGTAACATCCTGCATTAGTTTTAATAGTTGTGCCAAGCACATTGGCATGTGCATGTCACCATTAAGAAGCAGCAGTTAAAGTGAAAAATACAGCTGGAAAGGCGTCAGCATCGCTTGCGCTACGCAATCCACTGTGAGTCACGCTGTCTTTTACCGACAGATGCTTTGATAAAAAAAAAAAAGGATGTGCCTAGTGGCGACCCATTCAATATTGATGCTGCCCAAAAGCAAAATTGTTCCAAGAGTTTTGTCACAATGCTCTGCAGGATTGTTTTCCACACACCTGAGCCTGCCAATCTTGCAGCCTTGCTCCATTAACCTCCATCGCGCTCGGTAAGAAATATTATTTTGCACAGATGAGAGCTTTGAACCTCATAGCTTTGCTGCACTCAAATGCTAATCATCATTAGCCGACTGAACTTGTAATTATCACCTGCTCACGGCGATCAATTCGCAAATAGGATATTCTCGTCAGGCAGTTTAGTCGCTAAAATAAAAAATGGTGACATAGGTTTGTATGGCCACAACAATAATCACAGTTTTTTCTAATTAATATTGAAACCATTAATTATTTCTAGTAAAATAATTTCTCCCGCAAGTCGGCAATCTACTTGCGGTACTGGGTCCTGGAGGTGACGGGGAGCGCTTGAACCTGACGTCATTATGTAATTTGTAATAAAATAACCTTTTTGACCTCGGAGCCCACTCAAATATTAACACGGAATTAGTAAATATTACTCTTGATTTCAATCCTGTTCAATAATTATATCCAACATACTTACAGTTTAGCAGGATAAACTTTATCAAATTATATGAAAGCATATGTTAATCACAAAGATTATTATCAAGGCTTAGGTCAGGCTGATAACAAAAATAAATACCAATCAAATACACTGCAAAAAAAAGGATGATGGCAAATATATTTATGTACAACTACACAGTGCTAAAATAAATACATTCCAACTACATGAATAAAAATAAGTATGTTTTTTAAATAAACTGTCAGTAAAATGAAAGTGCAAATGATATTACGGCTTCACCACTTTAGTCATAATTTTTGCACTTGAGACATTTTTAAGATATGTACTTATAAAAACTGATTTAAAAAAAAGTGTACATACAATTACGCAGTTTAGTCACAATTTTTGCGCTTGAGATACTTCTCTATGACTTTAGCTTTAGACTTATTCTCTTTGTTTGAAATAGTCATAACTGCTAGGGATGTCCCGATCCAGGTTTTTGCACTTCCGATCCGATACCGATATTGTTTTTGCACTTCCGATCCGATACCGATACTGACCGATACTGGCCTATCCGAGCATGTACTAAAGTTTAAAGTTATTTAGCCTACTTAGTTGTCAGAATCATGTTGAAAAGGGTTTTAGTACTCTTGATAACAACTAGCCATCTGAATTAGGGGAGTTTGAATAATACACAATGGTTGGTAACAAGAAACTGACCTGTTTATTCAAGAATAAACACAAAATAGACAAAATTATACATGACAAACAGAAATGGCATCATTGAAACTAGGGCTGGGCGATATGACCTTTTTTTAATATTGCGATATTTTAAGGCCAATTTGCGATACACGATATATATCTCGATATTTTGCCTTAGCCTTGAATGAACACTTGATGCATATAATCACAGCAGTATGATGATTCTATGTGTTTTGATTGATTGATTGAGACTTTTATTAGTAGGTTGCACAGTGAAGTACATATTCCGTACAAGTGACCAAATGGTAACACCCGAATAAGTTTTTCAACTTGTTTAAGTCGGGGTCCACTTAAATTGATTCATGATACAGATATATACTATCAGATATATACTATCATCATAATACAGTCATCACACAAGATAATCACATTGAATTATTTACATTATTTATAATCCAGGGTGTGGAGGGGGGCGCCGGATGTAAGTGTCAAAAAGACAGCCAAAAGAGTTTGATATGAGAATAAATCTAAAGTTAAAATATAGGGTAGAAATGCACCCATTTGCAGGAAATGTAGTCTTGATTTTCAAAATGTTCTTTCAAGGCTTGCATGTCTACATTAAAACATTCTTCTTCATACTGCTATAATATATGCTACTTTTAAACTTTCACGCAGAGAAGGAAATCACAACTAAAAAAAATCACTATTTTTTTTCATACGGTGTTGATCTGGAAATTTTTGCCTCGGCATTTTGATGGTGTGGGCGTGTGGCACCGAATGGAGATAAGCGTCTCGACAGACGTTACAATATTTGAACAATGATGACGAAAACTGTTTTCTCTGTCGTGTCCGTGTGTCGAAAATTGTTTTGCGCTTATTTTTTTATTTGATTTTGTGCGTGGCATATAATTGCTACGCGCAGAGGACGTTTAAGCAGTGCGTAATTGCACAGGCGCACACCTTGGAGGGAACGTGGCTCGCACGGCTGCGCTAGCATCACAGCTAACGTTAGCCATGCTGCTACCTCTCTGCTGGGAGAGGACGTATACGTATGTGACATGTGACGTGACGTGTGACGTGACAGTATGTGACGTATGACGTGACAGTATGTGACGTGTGTAAGAAGGTGCGCTTGCTGTCTGTGAGAGGGAGACACAGAAAAGAGTGAGAAGAGCCTGTCGTGTAATGCCAGCAGCTAAAAGCAACTGCGTGAGAATCCATAGACCTGTGGATGTGTTGAAGGTGTGCTGGAAAATGCGGAACGGAAATTAGGGAGGAGCAGAAAAGTGGAATGTATTATTTAAATAGGTGCGTTGGAAAACACGGACCGGAGTTTTTTTTTTTAACTGGATCTGGATCGGCATTTTCCCATGCCTTGCCGATACGCATTTTTTGGCAAATATTGGCGGCCGATCCGATCCAAATATCGGATGGGGTCATCCCTAATAACTGCCACAAGTAGGGATGTATAAGATTTTATCGATACAATACCTTTATCAATATTCCTTATTGATACCGGTATTTATCAGTACTCTTATATTAGTGGAAATAAAGATGCCAATAAATACAGTAAAACTATTTCACACTTAAGAAGGGTGCTATTTATCAGTGAAGAGAGTGTCTTCACTGATAATTATTGAAACTTCCTGTTTCCTTCTTTGCTGGGTTCCCAAAGCGCAAGTGACTTCATGAAACCAGTCTTGCTTCATAATTTCTGGTTTCTTTCTTCCAACCAAAAAATATGCAAGTATATTGAATATTTTATCGAACACATTTTATATTGATATCGATGACGTGTCAATCGTGATTATATATTCATGTTGTTTTATCGGCCCAGCCCTGCTTAAATATGGATGATGCTTTCTCGTAACGTGCTGCATCATCGATGTCGCGCTATTGTGAAATGCTAGCTCTGTTTGACAGGGCAAACATTTCACCACAATGTCGTCTTTTTCACTTTTAAATGAGCGCAAAACTTTTGACAGCTTCTCTCATCTTCTTTGGGCCCTTTGCTCTTTTTCTCCCTCTTCTTTGAGCCAACTATCCCGGAACTCTGCTGTTCTCGGCACACACACACACACACACACACACACACACACACACACACACACACACACACACACACACACACACACACACACACACACACACAACATATTGCAAAATACAAATCATAGCTTTTTTTAATCAAATGAATCGTTGAATTGTTGCAGCCTTTGGTAATAACGCACACCATCCTCCTCATTTAACTGTGGCAGCCAAACTCTGGATCGTGATTACAATTCGATTAATTGTGCAGCCCTACTCCTACCATACGCCTGTGTTTCACAGGCCAAGAAGGATGATGAACATTTTAAAGTGATTTTGCTTTTTCTGTCTGTGCCAGCATTTTCAGACCCAAGGTGGTTTCCATGTGTGGAAATTCAGAAGTCGACTGTTCTCTGAATCCGCCTGTGTAGTCATGTACTCATCCATCTGTCTTCCTTTTACTGCAACCGAGGGAGAGATCTGTGTCAGAGTATTTTCTAGACTTCTGAATTGCATGGATACAGTGTCAGTTAGCATTGCAGTAACATTGGTAAGACTGGAATTCTTCAGTGTTGCTCAATGCAATAAAAGGACATTTGGTCAAAAACACTACACCTTCAGAGCACTTTTCTACCAATGATAGAAGGCCACACGCCTCAGAAAAAAGCCTTCTGTCTACACTAATGGCTAAGTATATATGAATATGTATTAGCAGGTTGTCAAGTGCATGCCAAAGCAACAAGTGAACCTAAATGTTAGGCCATTTAACCTTGAATTGACGAAACGATAGTGTTTTTTGCCTAAGCCAGAATGATCCAAAATGTCAGGTTTTAGTTGCTCCGAGATAATTGTATAATCATCTGTATGGGGAGAAAATGGTTACTTGTCCGAGAGATCCACTAAGTAAGGCATTAGCAACAAATAAACCTCCCAAGTTGCCAAAATTGGAATAGAAAATCTGAGTCCTCACGGCTCTTCAGTTCTCTTGCTTTATCGGTATGACACCATAATCCCTCTTATCGGCATAATTGCCTGTCCGATATTTATCGTGCACCCCAACTAAAAACACAAAGCTGACATGCAGGCTGTTTTTTTCCTCTAAAAAAACACGGGGTTTGTAAATCGAAAAGTTTGTATAGTGAAGCATATGTCTCCAAAAGAGACAATGTAAATACAAATAATGGGTCCCGGTCTTGACAAAAGTCCATACTTTAGTGAAGGTTTGTACAATTTGAACACAATATAAAGTGCTATACAGTACTGTATATAAAACAAACATGGAGACGATAATGGCTTTTTTGCCGATATCCGATATTCCGATATTGTCCCACTCTTAATTACAGATACCGATATCAACCGATACCGATATATACAGTCGTGGAATTAACACATTATTATGCCTAATTTGGACAACCAGGTATGGTGAAGATAAGGTCCTTTTTTAAAAAAATCATAAAATAAAATAAGATAAATAAATTAAAAACATTTTCTTGAATAAAAAAGAAGGTAAAACAATATAAAAACAGTTACATAGAAACTAGTTATTAATGAAAATGAGTAAAATTAACTGTTAAAGATTAGTACTATTAGTGGACCAGCAGCACGCACAATCGTGTGTGCTTACGGCAGTGTTTCTCAAAGTGTGGGGCGCGCCCCACTGGTGGGGAATAGAGACATGACAGGTGGGGCGCGAGGAACGGGAGGAAATTTCACTTTAATTTTTTTTTTTTATTATTATATTCTTAGATTATTTTTTTTTACTATGCTTTCATTTTCTATACACACTGTAAATCACTTTGTGATTCCGTCTGTGAAATCCGCTATATAAATAAATGGAAATTACCGGTACTTATTTTTACTGTAGGCTTTATATTTCTCGGTACGAGCGAAAGTTTGACAGACATAGCAACAGTAACTAATGGGGGCGGGGCTAAGCGGAACAAACTTTCGCGCGGATGGGTAGCAGGCTAATGTGTGGACCACAATTACACAAATATATACATTTGTGACTCGCACCTCAAAGGTCGTCGAGCCAGAGCCAGCGCCTGCAGAGAAACAAAAATCTGAGGGGCACACACTGTGTCATTCACTGGGAAGCACTCGCGTCAAGGCAGCTCAGCCCCGAACTCAATGAGGTTTTAACATGTTGTGAGCGCGGTAAATTTGATCAAAACACGACCACTGAAAGTGCGACTGTTCTCTGCACTGTGTGAGGATATGGGAGCTGATCATACAGCTGTGCTGTTTCACAGTGAAGCAAGGTGGCTCTCCCGGGGAAAAGTGCTGTCACTTGCCCTGTCTTGCCAAATGCATAGCTCCTCCTTTTTTTTTGTGCAGAGATTGCAAAGTGGCACTTTTATTTTATTTATTATTGAACTTGATGCAAGTTATTTGATTTATTATTGAACTTGATGCAAGTTATAACACTTTTATTTGATTTATTATTGAACTTGATGCAAGTTATAACACTTTTTTTGATTTATTATTGAACTTGATGCAAGTTATAACACTTTTGTTTTATTTATTATTGAACTTGATGCAAGTTATAACACTTTTTTGATATATTGAACGTGATGCAAGTTATCACACTTTTTTTGATTTATTATTGAACTTGATGCAAGTTATTTGATTTATTTTTGAACTTGATGCAACTTATAACACTTTTATTTGATTTATTATTGAACTTGATGCAAGTTATAACACTTTTTTTGATATATTATTGAACGTGATGCAAGTTATAACACTTTTTTTAAATTTATTTTTGAACTTGATGCAAGTTATAACACTTGTTTTATTTATTAAACTTGATGGAAGTTATTTTATTTATTATTGAACTTGATGCAAGTTATAACACTTTTTTGATTTATTATTGAACGTGATGCAAGTTATAACACTTTTTATTTATTTATTATTGAACTTGATGCAAGTTATTTGATTTATTATTGAACATGATGCAAGTTATAACACTTTTTTGATTTATTATTGAACTTGATGCAAGTTATAACACTTTTTTTGATTTATTATTGAACGTGATGCAAGTTATAACACTTTTGTTTTATTTATTATTGAACTTGATGGAAGTTATTTTATTTATTATTGAACTTGATGCAAGTTATACCACAGCTGCACAGTTATTTTATTTATTATTGAACTTGATGTTATTTTATGTTATTTAGTTTGAATGTATACAACTTGATGTTCAATAAATTTGAAAATGTTAAAGCTTGGCATTAGCGCTCTGTTGGGGCGATGGGGGCAGGTGGGGCTTGAAAACTCCCCCTTGTCCAAAGTGGGGGATGACAAAAAAAGTTTGAGAACCACTGGCTTACGGACTGTATCCCTGCAGACTGTATTGATATGTATTGACATATAATGTAGGAACAAGAAATATTAATAACAGAAAGAAACAATCCTTTTGTGTGAATGAGTGTAAATGGGGGAGGGAGGTTTTTTGGGTTGGTGCACTAATTGTAAGTGTATCTTGTGTTTTTTATGTTGATTTAATAAAATAAAAAAATAAAAAAACGATACCGATAATAAAAAAACGGATACCGATAATTTCCGATATTACATTTTAAAGCATTTATTGGCCGATAATATCGGCAGGCCGATATTATCGGACATCTCTAGAGACGATGGATCAGCCGTCACGTTATTCACAAGCCAATACAACAGCAATTACAAGCTAAACTGTCCTGTATGCCAACAAGAGCACACACACAGAAGTCCCTTTGGTGCCCTCACAAACGATCAGAAATCGTAAAAATCATTAACGCTAACAACATTTAAAAGGTAAAATTTACTTGCATTACATTTAACTTCGCCAAAGGAGCAGACACGGGGAAAGAAGAGAGGGTGGAGGGGCCCGGGGGAGTCGCAGTGTGTGTTTTGGAAGAGGCGCCACTGAACAAGATGTAGACTTCTGCTCCGCTGTAAACTCCGCTTTGGCATCTTATGTCCGGAAAAGTCGGTTCTCATCACAATTAAAAACTTGCTGAGATACACCATTCTCAGTCTCTTCTATACGAGAAAGCACAAAATGGCTGCCAGCGGGACACAAAATGAATGAAGTAAGCATTTGTACATAGAGACATGGTTCGTACGCAGCGGGATATTTGTCACAATCTAAAAGTTTGTAAACTGAAAAGTTTGCAAACACAGGGCTTTGTGAATTTAAGTTCCAGTGTATTTGCTTTAAAAAGGAAAAATATCAAAATGGCCCCCACAACCTTGAATTTTTCAGTGTGTGGCCCTCTGCTCCTCGGGATTGAATTGATCAGAGCTGCAGAAAAAAAAAATATTGATCTAATTACTCTATAGCAGTGGTTCTTAAACATTTTTCACCAAGTACCACCTCAGAAAAAACCTGACTCTCCAAGTACGACCATAATGACCAACATTAAAATACAGTAGCATAGTAGGCCTAAATATTCATTAAAAAACAAGGCAGAGGATTTATTTAACAAGTATATTTCATATTTTTGGTCGCTGTAACATTACACACAGTTTGAACAGTAACGCTGTGTTTGAATACAGAAAAATAAAACACTGTACTTTAATCAAGTGATTCTTTGGCGTACCACTCGATAGCGCCCGCGTACCACTTGTGGCACACGTATCACAGTTTGAGAATCATCACTGCGCTACAGTGTCGATCATATACTGATACTACCCTGTGTATCGCTCTTGGTGTCTAACATGTTTAGCCTCATCCTCCAGTGATAATGGTACTTGAATACTTGGCCAGTAAAGCTGATTCTAAATCTTATTCTGATAATGATAGTTGAGATTAGGGATGTCCGATAATGGCTTTTTGCCGATATCCGATATTCCGATATTGTCCAACTCTTTAATTACCGATACCGATATCAACCGATATATACAGTCGTGGAATTAACACATTATTATGCCTAATTTGGACAACCAGGTATGGTGAAGATAAGATACTTTAAAAAAATAAAAATAAAATAAGATAAATAAATTAAAAACATTTTCTTGAATAAAAAAGAAAGTAAAACAATATAAAAACAGTTACATAGAAACTAGTAATTAATAGTAAAATTAACTGTTAAAGGTTAGTACTATTAGTGGACCAGCAGCATGCACAATCATGTGTGCTTACGGACTGTATCCCTTGCAGACTGTATTGGTATATATTGATATATAATGTAGGAACCAGAATATTAATAACAGAAAGAAACAACCCTTTTGTGTGAATGAGTGTAAATGGGGGAGGAAGGTTTTTTGGGTTGGTGCACTAATTGTAAGTGTATCTTGTGTTTTTTTATGTTGATTTAATAAAAAAAAAATAAAAAAACGATACCGATAATCAAAAAAACGATACCGATATTTCCGATATTACATTTTAACGCATTTATCGGTCGATAATATCGTCAGGCCGATATTATCGGACATCTCTAGTTGAGATACAAAATAATAAAGGTGATTATTATTTATTGGCTTGAGGGAGTGGTGCCATACTTTGTATGGAGACACATAATTAGCTGCTACCCGCCTATCAGCCGGGGGACTAAAATTAAAATGCAGTATCAGCCACAGGGTATCTGCATTAAAAGGCATTAATCGGCAATGGCGATCACATACTTTTTTCACGAAAATCGGTGGCCGATCGATTGGCGCATGCCTACTCTAAAGTATTTCCAGGTCTATAGTGTGGTCTCTGAAGACATACAGTAATAGAAACGGTGGATGAAATGTGAGGACGGTACTCACGCCCTGACAAATACAGAATGTGACACAAGTGAGGAGTTTGCAGCTGTGTAGAACTGCACAGCGCATCATGATAATACTTTTTAAAGGCCACATTTATGATACTTTTTGGATGCAGTGCAGCGGTGTTCAGTACACGCCATTCATGACTCTTTGCCAACCAATGTGTCAATTGCGTTTTACGTAATGGGTATAATGCCAAAAGGAAATTAGTTACAGCACTACTCCACTCTCACATGGATCATTCACAGAGTTCACTTTAGGCATGTGAAAACCCCCTTTTTTATTTTATTTAATTTTTGTTTACAAAGGAGAATCAGTAACTGGGTTTGTTTTACGCCTGAGTGTGCCACCCATTGATCTGACCGCAGGGAAAGTGATTTATCAGAATCATTTCAGGAAATCATGTGCTACAGATGGGCTGTATGGCCTAAAATCTATATTGCAATATACGCTATATTGACAAAAGTATTTGGCCACCTGCCTTTACTCACACTTTAAGTGCCATCCCATGGAATTGTCCAAAATGTTTTAGTATCCTGGAGCATTCAAAGTCCCTTTCACTGGAACTAAGGGGCCAAGCACAACTCCTGAAAAACCAACCCCACACCATAATTCCTCCTCCACCAAATTTCACACTCGGCACAATGCAGTCCGAAATGTAGCGTTCTCCTGGCAACCTCCAAACCCAGACTGGTCCATCAGATTGCCAGATGGAAAAGCGTGATTCATCAGTCCAGAGAACGCGTCTCCACTGCTCTAGAGTCCAATGGCAACATGCTTTACACCACTGCATGCGACGCTTTGCATTGGACTTAGTGATGTATGGCTTAGATACAGCTGCTCGGCCATGGAAACCCATTCAATGAAGCTCTCTGCGTACTGTACGTGGGCTAATTGGAAGGTCACATGAAGTTTGGAGCTCTGTAGCCACTGACTGTGCAGAAAGTCTTTGCACTATGCGCTTCAGCATCCGCCGACCCCTCTCTGTCAGTGTACGTGGCCTACCACTTTGTGGCTGACTTGCTGTTGTTCCCAAACTCTTCACTTTTCTTATAATAAAGTTGACTTTGGAATATTTAGCTGCGAGGAAATTTCACGACTGGATTGTTGCACAGGTGGCTTCTTATGACAGTTCCACGCTGGAAATCACTGAGAGCGGCCCATTCTTTCACAAATGTTTGTAGAAACAGTCTCCATGCCTGCTTGATTTTATACACCGGGCCAAGTGATTAGGACACCTGATTCTCATCATTTGGATGGGTGGCCAAATACTTTTGGCAATATAGTGTATATTCAGGTCTCCTACGATAACTATATACCACAGTATATTATTAGGCATATAAATAATATTAGAACCGTTTCAAAACAGGTTACACAGGCTCCTAATTTGGCTGTGCTGAACATATTGCATAATTTTGCAAAACTATTATTAATCTACTCTAGTTTTTTTCATAGTTTGGCCGGGGGTGCGACTTATACTCAGGAGCAACTTATGTGTGAAATGATTAACACATTACCGTAAAATATCAAACAATATTATTTAGCTCATTCACGTAAGAGACTAGACGTATAAGATTTCATGGGATTTAGCGATTAGGAGTGACAGATTGTTTGGTAAACGTATAGCATGTTCTATATGTTATAGTTATTTGAATGACTCTTACCATAATATGTTACGTTAACATACCAGGCACGTTCTCAGTTGGTTATTTATGCCTCATATAACGTACACTTATTCAGCCTGTTGTTCACTATTCTTTATTTATTTTAAATTGCCTTTCAAATGTCTATTCTTGGTGTTGGGTTTTATCAAATACATTTCCTCAAAAAATGCGACTTATACTCCAGTGCGACTTATATATGTTTTTTTCCTTCTTTATTGGCATTTTCGGCCGGTGCGACTTATACTCCGGAGCGACTTATACTCCGAAAAATACGGTACATACAAATACATTTTGCTGCATCCTATTTGTTGATATTGTAGTGGGTTTACATAATTCATAAGTCACAGAACTTTTTTTGTTAGAGTTCCGGTCGGACGGGCTTACGCGGGAAACATTTAGGTGTTGTGTGTTGCGCTAAGAAGCCACAATAGATATAGATATTCCGCAATTGCTGATAAGAAAACTAAGTTAGCGCCATCCTTTGACACTCCTCCTTTGACTCCCATCTTTACACGCTACAATATTTCATAAAAAAATGCGGGATTGATATTTTGACGCAAAAATTAATGTTTGAAAGTTGATAGTTTCCGCGGACATTTCACATGCCTAAAAACAATAACAGAAATAACTAGAGATGCCCGATAATATCGGACTGCCGATATTATCGGCCGATAAACGCTTTAAAATGTAACATCGGAAATTATCGGTTTCAGAATTATCGGTATCGGTTTCAAAAAGTAAAATGTATGACTTTTTAAAACGCCGCTGTGTACACGGACGTAGGGAGAAGTACAGAGCGCCAATAAACCTTAAAGGCACTGCCTTTGCGTGCCGGCCCAATCACATAATATCTACGGCTTTTCACACACATACAGGTCACACTGAGGGTGGCCGTATAAACAACTTTAACACTGTTACAAATATGCGCCACACTGTGAACCCACACCAAACAAGAATGACAAACACATTTTGGGAGAACATCCACACCGTAACACAACATAAACAACACAACAGAACAAATACCCAGAACCCCTTGCAGCACTAACTCTTCCGGGACGCTACAATATACATCCCCCACTAACACCCCCCCCCCCCCAAAAAAAAATTCCAAGCTGCTGTTTTGAGGCATGTTAAAAAAAATAATGCACTTTGTGACTTCAATAATAAATAACTTGAGTTGATTTATTTTAGAAAACCTTGTTACATTGTTTAATGCATCCAGCGGGGCATCACAACAAAATTAGGCATAATAAGGTGTTAATTCCACGACTGTATATATCGGTATCGGTTGATATCAGAATCGGTAATTAAGAGTTGGACAATATCGGTATATCGGATATCGGCAAAAAAGCCATTATCGGACATCTCTAGAAATAACAAAAGAATTTGTCAAAATAAAATATTTTGTAATCTATAATCTCTGTAGTATCAACCATATACTGATCCTATACTTGGTATCAATAAATTAATCACAATTTATTTGTACAGCCCTTAATTACAAGTGCCTCAAAGGGCTTCACAAACCACAACGGCATCCCCAGATCTGAACCCACATCCGGGCAAAGGAAAAACTCCACAAGCCCGAGGTGGGAAAAAAAAGAAACTTGCGAAGGGTCCGCAGATTTGGCGACCCCTCTCTAGGGTGACCGGCTGCCATGGAAGGCTGAGTGGGTTCAGTTATTGTATTGTTACATTAATACCGTTACTTTTGATATTTGTATCGTTCCGCCAACCTGTTTACTGTACATTCAAGAGCTCTATCTTAACGGTTAACATGACTTTTTGTATCCTCATACAGTGTGTAAGTGTAGCATGTTTAGCTATTCCTCGTCCTCCAGTGATAATGATACATGTAAGCAACATACTACATACATACATACTATCGAGCGCACCAGTATATAAGCCGCACCCACAACATTTTTGAAGAAAAACTATTTTTCCATATATTAGCCGCCTCGATAAATACGTTGCGAAATGAGTTATTTACATACCTGCCAACTACTCCGGTTTTCCCGTAATTAGTACGGTTTTCATCAACCTATTCCGGGTTACGGTTGCAGTGATAAAAAATACGGTTTTTCATTAATTAAAAAAACAATTTTTTTTAAAAGTTTTATTCACGAAATCGCGTAACAACAATGACAATCGACACTGCTTCCCGTAACTTCCTATCGAGCCATTCCGAATGCCATGCGGGAGGCTATTTATAGCACCGCTGCCAAGCACGAGTTTCCAAACGAGCGAACGATCATGGAATCAGCCGGAGAAAAATCGCAAACGAGTCTTAAACCGAAAAGAAAACTGCAGTCATTCCGTGAAGAATATTCAAAAGCCTATCGGGGAATAATTATCCGTTCCAAAAAGGGTGAAAACTACGCGAATTGCACCTTGTGCAGACAAGATTTTTCGATCGGACACGGAGGAATTAGCGATGTAAAAGACCACGTTGGGACAAAAAAACACAAGTCTAATGCCGTTGCTAGCGATACAAGTGGAAAACTTTCAACGTTTTTCGTCGCCCAAACAGATTCTTTGGATGTGATAAATGCCGAAGTTTTATTTACGGAGGCAATAATTGAGCAAACAAAAAGGTAATGACACCAATGTTATCTATTGGAATTGTTTAGTACTGTTATACTGTTAAAAGTGTTTATACTATTTATGCTTTCAAGTCCAAGTTGAAGGGACGGCGTGGCGCAGTGGAAGAATGGCCGTGCGCGGCCCAAGGGTCCCTGGTTCAATCCCCACCTAGTACCAACCTTGTCATGTCCGTTGTGTCCTGAGCAAGACACTACACCCTTGCTCCTGATGGGTGGTGGTTAGCGCCTTGCATGGCAGCTCCCTCCATCAGTGTGTGAATGTGTGTGTGAATGGGTAAATGTGGAAGTAGTGTCAAAGCGCTTTGAGTACCTTGAAGGTAGAAAAGCGCTATACAAGTACAACCCATTTATCATTTATTATTTAAATCTTGTTAAATGTTGACAGCATAACTACCAAAATACAGAAGTATGTCCTTAATATTTTTGCAGTGTTATTTCTGTTGAAAAGTTAAAATGATTACATTAGAGATGTGATGTGCCACTTTTCAAGTGTCTGATGGCTTAAATTAGTTTTCATTAATTTTTCATATTTTGAATTCTTTTGAAAGGCTTACAAAAAAACTACATTTGAATTGTAATTCCATGCTATTGACAGGACTATTAATTTTAATGAAGTTAGCTTCCCATGTTTACAGTATGATAATTGTGATAGAAATGTGAATTTTAGGCACAGAATATTTTATACAATTGAACAAGGCAGTAGATTATACAAGCTTGGACAGAAAGTGAATAATGACACCAATTTTTTTTTAAATGGAATTGTTTAGTACTGTTTTACCATTTGTTTACTGTAAAAAGTGTTTATACTGTTTATACTTTCAATTAACAAATTGAAGTCTTGTGAAAGGTTGACAGGATAACTGGCATTAACTGTCAAAATAATTTCAAACTATTGAAGTTAGCTTACAGAATAAACATGTCAATCAACCCATATGATTTTTGCTGTAATATTTTTGTTTTGAAAAGTCACTGTGACTGATAGAAAAGTGATGGTTTTAGCAACATTTTAACCTGTCTGAATGCTAATAATCATTTTGTGTCGGGGGGCGAAGGAACCCCCCAACAGGACTTCGTCCTGGACCTACCGGGGCCTGCGGCCCCTGGACCCTGGCTACTAGGTTTTTCTGATTTCAAAAGTTGGCAGGTATGTATTTACACAAAAAGATTTTGTAAATGTTTATTTACACACCTTAATTGTTTCCAAACGGTGCCTGTAAAATGGCAGTAAAACGGCTGATCAAACAAAATAGAAAGTCATCGTCATGGACCCACTAGCTGTGGAAGCTAGCTCTCCAATCAGCTAAACAGACTCAATAACTCCACGGTGACGTCTTGGTGAATTTACTGAGGACTTTGTGAAACTGAAACGATACAAAAAGAATGCCATTGTAAATTCATAATACTAAAACAGACACTCATAAAAGTGTTAGCTAATGCTAACGACGCTAGTGCCATGAGAATACAATAGCATACAAATTTGCATGAAAACAGTCCTACAGACATCAAGTAAGTAAGAATTGTTTAAGTCAAATCGTAAAACTTACAAACGTTGCTCAGAGTGATGAACAAAGACTACTTTCGAATAGAAACGCTACGGACGGTTTTACTTCCGGTTTAAGGCATTAAAACAGGAAGTACATTTTCAACCCGCAACACCTGCAGTGAGCAAACTCGTCTAAAAGATGCCGCCATAGCAAAACAATAACACACCTTTTCAGCGTTTCGGCTTGTGTTTAATGAAAACTATTGAATACCTTATGGCCGTTAGCAAAAAAAAAAATAGCCGCACCGTTTTATAAACTGCAGGGTTAAAAACGTAGAAAAAAATAGCTGCTATAGTCTGGAATTTACGGTAGTTTATTTGTCACCATAGAGGCGAGGATTGCTGATTTAGAATCGGATTTGCACTGCGGGGGGACGTTAGTCGCGAGCGAGGTCGTTATATTGCATTGAGGACACATTTGTTCTTTGGTCATATTTGCGGGACACAGCCAGAAATGTGTCATCAACATGCATCATCACAATATGACGATAGTAAACTAATACTTTCATAACCATTAGAACCCCAGATCACCTACTTGAGTGGCTTATTAGAGATTAGTCACAGTGGCATAAATGAATATTGTACTACTGTAGGGGTAGAAAAAAAAAAAGTTCTCAAGAGGCTTTTTCTAAACCAAATTAAGGTCAACTACTTGATTACGTGTTTGTGCAACAAGTCGTTAGTGGTTCATGGCCTCTTTACCACAAGTGGGATGTCTCACAGTCTGACTCGGTTTATGAGTGACGCCACAGAGAGCAGTGACACATCTATCAGTTCTTCCGTTTCTGCGTAAGGACCATTCCAGAACCTCATCAACATATCCTCATCCCTGCAAGGAGACGTGCTGCTAACGAACGTAAACGCGGGATGTGGCGTTAATTACACTTACAGCTGGATCAGCTGCTGTTCTGAATCCATTATCATGTTATTAGACTGGGACGGTGACTACTCGCACGTTTTCCTCATGATGAGTAATGAAACTGTCAATATGGCGGCCACATGTTATTGCAGGAGGGAATCGGTGCACCATAATTTATATTATTGCATATATACTGTATGTAATTAAGCGTAACAAATTACTTTTTACTTGCCTGTTACACATACTTGCCAACCCTCCCGGATTTTCCGGGAGACTCCCGAAATTCAGCGCCTCTCCCGAAAACCTCCCGGGACAAGTTTTCTCCCGAAAATCTCCCGAAATTCAGGCGGACCTGAGTGACGTGTCGACAGCCTGTTTTCACGTCCGCTTTCCCACAATATAAACAGCGTGCCTGCCCAATCGCGTTGTAACTGTAGAATGATCGACGGCGAGTTCTTGGTTTCTTATGTAGGTTTATTGTTAGGCAGTTTCATTAACGTCCTCCCAGCGCGGTAACAACACACAACAACAGCAGTCACGTTTTTGTCTACCGTAAAGCAGTTCGTCTGCCGTAAACAGCAATGTTGTGACACTCTTAAACAGGACAATACTGCCATCTACTGTACATGCATATGTGACAATAACATCTACGGCTTTTAGAGAGTGCAGTGCACAACTGCGCACACAACAAGGAGACGAAGCAGAATGCATCATCAGAGAGGGTGTTCAGCATGATTAGAAAAATAGTGACAGAGAATAGAACAAGGATGGACAATTCAACCCTTAACTCAACAATGAGTAGATGAGTGTTATGTGTAAATAAATGAACACTGAAATTCAAGTATTTCTCTTATTTATATATATACATACATATATATATATATATATATATATATATATATATATATATATATATATATATATATAGCCAGAATTCACTGAAAGTCAAGTATTTCTTATATATATATATATATATATATATATATATATAGCCAGAATTCACTGAAAGTCAAGTATTTCTTATATATATATATATATATATATATATATATATATATATATATATATATATATATATATATATATATATATATATATATAGATGAAATACTTGACTTGGTGAATTCTAGCTGTAAATATACTCCTCCCCTCTTAACCATCTTAGATGATCTCGGGCCCAGAGAAGCCGGCGGCGTTTCTGGATGTTGTTGATAAATGGCTTTCGCTTTGCATAGTAGAGCTTTAACTTGCACTTACAGATGTAGCGACCAACTGTATTTAGTGACAGTGGTTTTCTGAAGTGTTCCTGAGCCCATGTGGTGATATCCTTTAGAGATTGATGTCGGTTTTTAAAGTTAAAGTTAAAGTTAAAGTACCAATGATTGTCACACACACACTAGGTGTGGCGAAATTATTCTCTGCATTTGACCCATCACCCTTGATCACCCCCTGGGAGGTGAGGGGAGCAGTGGGCAGCAGCGGTGGCTGCGCCCGGGAATCATTTTTTGGTGATTTAACCCCCAATTCCAACCCTTTTGATACAGTGCCGTCTGAGGGATCGAAGGTCACGGTCATTCAATGTTGGTTTCCGGCCATGCCGCTTACGTGGAGTGATTTCTCCAGATTCTCTGAACCTTTTTATGATATTATGGACCGTCGATGTTGAAATCCCTAAATTTCTTGCAATTGCACTTTGAGAAACGTTGTTCTTAAGCTGTTTGACTATTTGCTCACGCAGTTGTGGACAAAGGGGTGTACCTCGCCCCATCCTTTCTTGTGAAAGACTGAGCCTTTTTTGGGAAGCTGTTTTTATACCCAATCATGGCACCCACCTGTTCCCAATTAGCCTGCACACCTGTGGGATGTTCCAAATAAGTGTTTGATGAGCATTCCTCAACTCTTTTAGTATTTATTGCCACCTTTCTCAACTTCTTTGTCACGTGTTGCTGGCATCAAATTCTAAAGTTAATGATTATTTGCAAAAAAAAAAAAAAAAAGTTGATCAGTTTGAACATCAAATATGTTGTCTTTGTAGCATATTCAACTGAATATGGGTTGAAAATGATTTGCAAATCATTGTATTCCGTTTATATTTACATCTAACACAATTTCCCAACTCATATGGAAACGGGGTTTGTATAACAGGATTATGATGGGTATCATAATGAGGTGTGCATTGAATAAAACATTTTTATGGTTATACTATCATACAACATGCTGGTGATAGTGAATAATGAGTGACTGACTTTAACGCTGTTGCATAGGCTTTCATTTGATTGGTCTATTAAAAGCCCTCGAATTACAGTAATTATGGTACATGCCATCGTGTGTGTTGAACTGCAATACAATCTACTCAAACATGCAATATTGTTTGAATATTGATTTATGGAGCAGGTTATACACTGCTCATAACGACCTCTGACTTCAGGTTAAAGGGGAACTGTGTTTTTTAATTTTTTATTTCGCCCATCATTCAAAATCCAAATGTTCTTTATGCATTCTAAGCCCTAAATAAATGCTAGCAATAATCAGCTCACAATGGACCCAATGAGAGTCGCTGTAAAAAAAACCATCCAAAAACCTCCATCGTTTTACATACACGCTGTAAGTCTATATGTAATGTAGTAACACTCTTAATAACCTGTAATATTTACGTATTTTGCTCATTTTAAACATACAGCGGAGCATCACAACGTTCACTATATCCTTTAACAAAAACAACACTAATCATGGCAGACTTCATTGGACGCAACAACATTTATTTTGGGACTCACTATGATCCAGAACCTTATGTTTTTCAGCCTGAGTATACAGAGGATGATCTACAAGTTTTAGAAGCTGAGCACTAACAGGTCCAATTTGAGTGAAACACCAAGAATCATGTAGCAGTAATGCTAAGTGTTTAACAAGAAATATAAACTACGAACATAATTAAACAATCACTTACTGTACAATGTCTGCTCTCACTGGGATGATGGGATGTTTATAGCTTCCCGCTTAGGTGAAGAATTAATCATAATCCAGCCGTAGGTCAAAAAAAACAAAACGGTGGTCTTTTCATGTCTCTCTCGCCATTTCCGGGTCTAAGTTGAACGTCAAAGTTGACCGACTTCTGAGATTTTAAGTAGGGTTCATAAGTCTTTTTATTTGTGCTGGACACAGAATTATTCAATGCAAGCTAATACATCGTATTTATCATACCAAGGTCCGGCTGGCTAAGATGTACGACGGAATGTCGGCATTATGTGATCAGTGCCAACAGTCTCCAGCTAACTCAAAACTTATGTTTTGGTTTTGTCCATACCTGTGCAGTTATTTGACTAACATTTTATTTTTTGATTTTTTTTGATTGAGACTTTTATTAGTAGATTGCACAGTAAAGTACATATTCCGTACAATTGACCACTAAATAGTAACACCCGAATAAGCTTGTTTAAGTCGGGGTCCACATTAATCAATTCATGGTAATAATACTTTGTCTTTGGCAATTGGCGAAAAGATTGAACTGAATCCTCTAAGCAAACTATTTGGGTGAGCCCCTCTGCCATCTCTTCTGAGCAAATCCAAAAAGAACTTGGTAACATTTACTACTTTGTTGGCCGGAAGACTCATTGTGATAAATTGGAAGGCTGCAGCGCCTCCTTGCCACACCCGCTGGATTAAAGATATTCTCTATTTCATTAAATTGGAGAAAATTAGGCTGACATTGAACAGTTGTTCTGTGAATTTCAGGAAGTATGGGGTGGTTTCCTAAAATATGTAAAAAGGGGTTAATCTGAAATTTAACCCCGATTGAAAAGCAATGGAAAGGTCGATAATTGATGAGCCTTTTGTCTTCTTTTGTGTATTGCTGCACAGTCAGTGTTCGGGACATTCAGGAGTGCAGTTGTCTGTGGCTTCATGTCAATATTTGCCCGTACAAATTTAAATAATGCATGTTTTTTCCTAGTTTATTATTTGTATTTATTTTTTAACCTTATTTTATATATAATTTATTGAGTTACTCGTTGGGGGGCGAGAATATTTGACATGTGTTTAATTGTATTTCTGGACTGTATATGTCCAAAATAACAAATTTGACCAACTCTTCGGTTTATGGCCACAAACTTCTACTATCCAGGTGAGAGGCATGATTTATAATCTATACATAACTTTCACCAACTCAGAGGTGATGTAGCAGCTCACCGGCTCAGTATTTCAATATAGCAGCAAAGGTTGGTTAGCTCTCTGGAATCATGGCGCCACTAAAAATATTTAGTCTGCGTTAGCATAATAAAAACATTACTAATACTCGGTTAATATTCAGGTCTTGACATGTGAATGGAGTATTGTTGTTAGTTTCTGGATGTTTTTAGAGGGCTTTATGGTCGGAATAGTGCACTTACATCAGCTGCATCATACTAGCCGAATATTACAATGCGTAAAAAGAGAAAAACGTGTTCTTGTCTTACATAAAGATTGTGAATGATAAGCAAAATTCCCCAAAAATGCAGTTCCCTTTTAAACAAGGATCAAATTAAACCCAGCCTAAAGCATAACAACCCAGCAGACACAAGACATTGATTATACATACATGTCTTTTAAAACTGACTTTGAAACAACGTTGCAAAATAGTTGTATTTGTAAGTTGAGACAACGATGATGTCCAGCGTTGGATCCACGTTGTTGGTTGGGAGATGACACGATTTCAATGGTCCAATCAATGTCACAACTTGACATTGAATAAACGTTATCAAAAAACATGTTGTTTCAATGTTATTTTTGAGTTGCTCAACGTCAGGACCGAATTCAACAAGTTCTCAACGTTATTTTAAAGGGGAACATTATCACAATTTCAGAAGGGTTAAAACCATTAAAAATCAGTTCCCAGTGGCTTATTTTATTTTTCGAAGTTTTTTTCAAAATTTTACCCATCACGCAATATCCCTAAAAAAAGCTTCAAAGTGCCTGATTTTAACCATCGTTATATACACCCGTCCATTTTCCTGTGACGTCACACAGTGATGCCAATACAAACAAACAGCAAGGTATAGCGACATTAGCTCGGATTCAGACTCGGAGTTCAGCGGCTTAACACTGTCTGATAAGATAATTACTAACAACTATGAACTAGGTTTACAGCATATGAAATACATTTGGCAACAACATGCACTTTGAGAGTGCAGACAGCCCATTTCAGGCGCGCTAAGAACATATATTTTTCCACGATTTCAGCACTCAGGTTAACCATACCTAAATAGACACAAAATACTGCATTACACAAGACTACCCGAATGTACTCGAATGATTGAAAAAAATAAATGTTTTTAAGCTAAATTATTGGTAAACACAGTTTATGTATAATAATTTACGTAAAACCGCGAGTAATGAATAAAGTTTTCATCAATTAATATATTCTGTAGACATACCCTCATCCGCTCTCTTTTCCTGAAAGCTGATCTGTCCAGTTTTGGAGTTGATGTCAGCAGGCCAGGGAAGCTAGGGTCGATATTCTTCTCTTGATCATCTTCGGTGGCATAAGGGACGGTGTGAGCCAAGACATCCAGGGGGTTTAGCTCGCTCGTCTGCGGGAACAAACTGCCGCCATTGCTTGCCGTGCTACCGAGGTCCGTTGTCCCTGAATAGCTCACACACTCCGGCAGATTCAATGGGGGTCTGACGGCAGATTTCTTTGACTTTATCGTTGGAAATGCATCTGCTTTGAGTGTCGCAGGATATCCACACATTCTTGCCATCTCTGTCGTAGCATAGCTTTCGTCGGTAAAGTGTGCGGAACAAACGTCCAATTTCTTGCCACTTTCGCATCTTTGGGCCACTGGTGCAACTTGAATCCGTCCCTGTTCGTGTTGTTACACCCTCCGACAACACACCGACGAGGCATGATGTCTCCAAGGTACGGAAAACAGTCGAAAAAACGGAAAATAACAGAGCTGATTTGACTCGGTGTTTGTAATGTGTTTGAGAAAATGGCGGATTGCTTCCCGATGTGACGTCACGTTCGTCATCGCTCCGAGAGCGAATAATAGAAAGGCGTTTAATTCGCCAAAATTCACCCATTTAGAGTTCGGAAATCGGTTAAAAAAATATATGGTCTTTTTTCTGCAACATCAAGGTATATATTGACGCTTACATAGGTCTGGTGATAATGTTCCCCTTTAATGTATTTGGTGGAAAATGACCAAAATTCTATGGTCCAATCAATGTCACAACTTAACATTGAATAAACGTTATCAAAAAGCATGTTGTTTCAATGATGTATTTGTTGGAAAATGACCAAAATTCAATGGTCAAATCAACGTCAGAACCCCGACATTGATTAAACGTCGTCAAAAAGCATGTTGTTTCAACGTTATGTTTGAGTTGCTCAACGTCAGGACCGAATTCAACAAGTTCTTAACGTTATTTTAATGTCTTGTGCCCGCTGGAACCTCTTGTATAAATAAAGTGTACTCTCTATTCTTTGCATTTTCCCTCTCAAAGCATTCACAAAAAGGTTACGTGTTTTTTGGAGTAGATTGGCGAGCTCCTCTCGGTGTTCGGCGAGAAACATGAGTGAGTATTTGGGATTAAACACCCACAGTCAGAGCGCTAAGAACTTAGCCTTTACTGTGCCTTCTTTAAAAGACAAGGCGTAAGGGTACCCTTCACACAAATACACACACACATAAAAATGATAGTCGTTGCCAGGCAACACCAAGATATGTCAGGAGAGAGAATGAAAGGTGGAACAATATTGTACTTTTTTTTTCAAGAGGAGAATGATACTGGACAGCAAATGTGAGTCCAAACAGTTTTACTGCTTGTCAACACTGAAAAATACTCAACAAAGTCCGAAGGTGTCATGTTGATAAATGTTCGGCGCACGCGGTTACTGAACCGCACACAGTGTGTTCAGTGGGACATAACTGAGACATAAGGGCAAGCTAAATGCTCCATTGGGGCTGATACACATCCTTTTGATGAAACTTGGCCATGTTGATGTCTCGCATTTTCTTTAAAGGGGACCTATGACGAACTTGGTCGTTTCGGACTTATAAATGTTTTTACAATGTTGGATACACGTGTTAAATTAAACAATGCCAAAGCGTCAAATCATAAGGTTCATGCATTTTGGTGTGAGTTTGCACGCGGTTTTGGATCCTTCTGATTATGGAGTTTTTCAGCCTGGCCACGTCGTGACATCACCACGAGGTGGAAGCACTTATTTAGACATTAAATCAGAGGTTCTTAACCTGGGTTCGATCAAACCTAGGGGTTCGGCGGAGTAAATAAAAACTTCTCCCTATCAGCGTATTATGGATACCTCCAAACAATGTTCCCTCTAATTTTCCATCTGATTTGCAGGTTTTTTGATTGATCGATTTAAACTTTTAGTAGTAGATTGCAAAGGAAGAGAATACATTATATGAAACAGTACAGTTTACACAGTACAGTACATATTCCGTACAATTGACCTCTAAATGGTAACACCCGAATAAGTTTTTCAACTGTTTAAGTCGGGGTTCACGTTAATCAATTCATGGTAATGTGTGTAAGGTGTGTAATTTGTTGTGAGTTCATGCACTGTGTTGGTTTTGTTCTTTGAACAAGGTGATGTTGATGTACAGTTCATTTTGTGCACCAGTAAAAAACATATGACTTTTTCTTGAATTTGAAAAAAAAAAGTTTTTAATTTTTCACTAAAGGAGGGTTCGGTGAATGCGCAAATGAAACTGGTGGGGTTCGGTACCTCCAACAAGGTTAAGAACCACTGCATTAAATCAAGCTCTCAGCCAGAGGGGGAGGAGCTCCTCCTCTTCCAGGCTGTGAGGATACACAAAAAAAGGTAGGGTAAAGTATTATTTTCATGTAATCGTGGCATGCGCATAATAACACAGACGTGCGACATGCAGTAACATCAATGCTGGTAAAAGCTCAAAGAGTGTGCAAGTGCACCGATTGTTGTGACCGGGTGAGTCTATATAATGTTTATTTTTTTATTTTTGACCCTGTCTGGAAAAAGTTAGCGGAGATAACTTCAAGATACGGATTTAAACAGAACATTTTCAAAAGATAAATTCTGATACTTTTGTGGAGGGTGGGGTGTGGTTTCATTTGCAATCTGGGAACGCCTCCCGAATTGAACATCTTGCAGATATACTCAAAAAACAGGTATAAAAGTGATGGTGGAACAAAATGTATACAACATTTACATATCCAATACATATTATTTACAATTAGAAGTGTTTTAAATTCATATTAAAATCTTCAAAGGTCTACTTTGAAATGTTAATGTATGTTTTCAATCTGTTCTTGTGCAGTAAACCAAAAAGGTCAAATTAATTAATCAGTTAGCAGATTAGACATTTTCCCTACCAGAAGTAATACAAACGGACATAATTAAATTGTGGCCATCATCAAACATGCGTTAACTGTACAATGTTTGAAGAAACATGTTAGCATTGTCATAGGAATATGAAAATATGTCCAATAGTTATGTAAAAAAATAACAAAAAGAGGGATTTGATGAGTAGAAATGGGTACCGAATCCGGTACTTTTTTTGCAGAGACCATATCCCGCCAGGCACATTGGTGTAAAATCCAACAGTACCATGGTACGGCACCTGGGTCGTGCATGACATCACGCCGGTTGCTGACTTTGCGATCACTCCAGCAGCACTGAGAGCGAACTCAGCCAACCTACCTCGAGGTAATGTTGCAATTTTCAAAGCCAACAACAGAACTGACTCAAAAAAACATCCCAATGTACTTAAAGTAAGGGTCACACTTTCTCAAAATTGTGACAACTTGATCGACATGCTACTGATTAGCATTAAGCGATTCTCCATGGCGATTTCAACACCTCCAAACTAAGACACACGTTACAATCAAAAAGCTGGTGCGAAATAACAGTTTTAACACTTTTTAGGGTGCAACAAAAGACTAAATTCAGGAAAGACTGAACTTTCCAACATACCATAAACTATACACTACTGCTCTTTAACGTCTTGGACTTGCAACTGTAATTACAAAGTAATATCATACTTGCAAATGAGACTCAACAATATAAAAATAAAACAATATATAACAACTACCTACTCAGTGACCTAGTGGTTAGAGTGTCCGCCCTGAGATCGGTAGGTTGTGAGTTCAAACCCCGGCCGAGTCATACCAAAGACTAAAAAAATAGGACCCATTACCTCCCTGCTTGGCACTCAGGATCAAGGGTTGGAATTGGGGGTTAAATCACCAAAAATTATTCCCGGGCGCGGCACTGCTGCTGCCCACTGCTCCCCTCACCTCCCAGAGGGTGAACGAGGGGATGGGTCAAATGCAGAGGACAAATGTCACCACACCTAGTGTGTGTGTGTGACAATCATTGGTACTTTAACTTTAACTGGACACCAGTTATTATCAGCTAATCAAAATGTTGCAATAAGATGTTATTATCAAAAACAATAACTATCTATTAACTCACACAAAAGTACTGACAATTGGTACTGTTGAGTACTGGTATTGATTCCCAGGTACTGGGAATTGGCACCGTATCAGCTCAAATATGAACGGTACCCATCCTTATTGCCAAGTGAGTGCGGCTCTCTTGTCTCACTTTTAAATATTTTTGTAAAATCATTTAATGGCTGTTTAAGGGTCAATTTAGGCAGCTTTGATAATAACATTGGATGACAAATTGGAAGCCAATGTTTGTAGGGCAAATCTGCATTCTTCTCCTCTTGGCCCAAACGCTCAATCAGAATTGTAATGTAAAAAAATAAAGTGGTACTGTTTTTCTATTTCCAGAAATCCACTGTAACTAGTCTTAATGTTAAAAAAACTCCAACCTTTTTTCTATATACTGTAATTCTGTGTAAAAATTGTCACACCGCGGTGAGGGATGTCTTGTCTTGGTTTTTTCTGTCTTGTGATGTGCATGTTTTAGTTTGAAAAGTAACTCTCCTCTCGTTTCAGGTCACTTGCCCTTCCTTTTGTGTCATCAGTCTGACGTCATCCCGATTCCCTAATTGTTTCCACCTGTTCCCTATTACCCTCATGTGTCTTATAAGCCCACTCCTTCCTTTGTTCTGTGCCAGATTGTTTCGTTTGTTCGTACTCTCTAGCGTCCATGCCCATGTCCAAGCCTTGTCTTGCCTTGCCTCGTCTTGTGCTTATGTTCTTTGATTCTGAAACCCATCGTTGCTATTTTGAGTTTTCCTTTCTTCCTCCTCAGCAGAGTGTTTTTTTGTTATTTAATTTATTCAGCCGAAGTGGTAAGTTTCAGTTATTTTTCATTCTTTCCTCACATTTTTGAGTGACAATTTTTGTTAATACTTTATTAGATTAGATAGTATAGAATAGAATTTTTCATAGTTGTTGTTTCTTCCTCCTGTTGGAGCGTTTTTTGTTTATACATTTTATAGCATATATTAATTATAGTTCGTCTTTGCTTTTGTGTTTTCCTCCGTTCGGAGCGAATTTGGTTGTTCCTATTTTTTGGAACCTTTTTTGCCGGTTAGTTTTTGGATAAATAGATATTGTAATCCTTGACTTTGGAGGTGAAAAGGAAGCTGTCAAAATAAAAGCCTGTCTAAGTTCCCTACTCTGCATCTGAGTCCTATCCTTTTACCAAGCCGTGACATTACAATCTGGCCAGTATGGACCCAGCAGAGAAAGGACAGTTTTCAGCGATCCTACAAGCTCAAGAATCACGCCTCTCTCGCCAGGAGGAGTTTCAGATGGCGATGGCCGATTACATGAGCCGCCTTACCTCCCAGCTACAGGAGGCGGTCATGCGGATTCCTCAAACCACCGCTTCGGCTCCCGTACCCGCTGCGCCTACGTCATATGACGGAGCAGGAAGTGAATTGGCGGCTCCGACTAAGTATTCAGGTGAAACAGGACAATGCAAGACATTCATCATAGACTGTTCTATTCATTTTGAATTTAACCATCACGCCTTCCCCACTGACCGAGCAAAGATTGCTTTCATGATGTCCCATCTAACGGGGAGAGCCAAAGCTTGGGCTTCCGCCGAATGGGGCCGGCGCTCAGCTATCTGTGGCTCGCTCACGGAATTCCAAGCGGCCCTACGAATGACTTTTGATCCAGTCACCGACGACCGGGAGAAAGCACAGGAGCTGAGCAGATTGAGGCAAGGCCAAGACTCTGTATGCGACTACGCCATCCGGTTCCGCACGCTATCGGCGGAGAGCGGTTGGAACTCCACAGCCCTCTATGACGTATTTTTGAAAGGGCTGGCCGCACCGATTCAGGACCTTCTCATTCCGTTGGATTTACCTGCCGGTTTGGACGAGCTTATCACGCTTGCCATTCGCACGGACAACAGACTCACTCAGCTCAGACGACATCGGAGCGCACGGACCACTACTGCGGGAAGGGCCACATACACTCGGACGCAGCATGGACCAGCCTTCCACCGCGCTTCACCCAAGCCGAGTCATCACCCTTCCGTGGAGGGAGGTGAGGATCCCATGCAACTGGGAAGAGCGCGGCTGTCGCAGGAGGAACGACAGAGACGACAGATTGAAGGAAGGTGTTTTTACTGCGGAGAGGTTGGTCACCTCGTCGCCACCTGTCCAGTTAAGCGACCCATAGGAGTGAGTCAACTCTCAGCTTCTACCCCCATTACGCGCACTCTCACTAAAGTGCAGGTAAAACATCACACTATCACAGACATTGGGGTACTTATTGACTCGGGGGCAGATGAGAGTTTAATGGACTGGGGTCTAGCTGCTAAACTAGGTATCAAGTCTGAGCCATTAGCCCGACCCATGAGAGCCAAAGCCCTAGATGGAAAGGAACTTTTTCTTATCACACACACCACAGAATCCATACGCATGCGCATAAATAACCATGAAGAAAAGATTTGCCTGTATCTGTTCAAAACTTCTTCACACACTATGATTTTGGGACAACCTTGGCTTTTTCACCACAACCCCCATATAGACTGGAGGTCGGGTGAAATTAAAGCTTGGGGGAAGGACTGTGTCAATGAATGTGTCACCGGTGCTACACGAAATAAGGATGCAGCACAACTTAATTTGTTTTCTACGAACCCCACCACAGAATCAGAGTACCCGGACCTGAACTCGGTTCCTCCATGCTACCACCACATACGAGAGGTTTTCAGCAAAACAAAGGCCATGTCGCTCCCTCCTCACCGCCCGTACGACTGCGCCATTGATTTGGTCCCAGGATCCACCATCCCCAAAGGACGCCTGTACTCCGTTTCCGGACCTGAGAGGGCGGCCATGAAGGAGTACCTCACCGCCTCATTAAAAGCAGGACTGATTCGCCCCTCCTCATCACCGGCAGGTGCCGGATTCTTCTTCTTGGGCAAAAAGGATGGAACCCTGAGACCCTGCATCGACTACAGCCCACTGAACGACATCACCATAAAAAACCGGTACCCCCTCCCTCTCATGAACTCGGTGTTTGACCAACTCCAGCAAGCCAAGGTATTTACTAAACTAGACCTTCGTAATGCCTATCATCTCATCCGCATAAGGGAGGGGGATGAGTGGAAGACTGGTTTTAACACTCCCAGTGGACACTATGAGTATTTAGTCATGCCATTTGGACTCACCAATGCTCCTGCTGTATTTCAAGCCATGATAAATGATGTGCTAAGAGACTTCCTAGACCATTTTGTATATGTGTACCTTGATGACATTTTAATTTATTCTACAGACATTGAGACTCACAAGGTCCATGTGACCAAGGTCCTTAAAAGGCTACTGGAGAACCAGCTATTTGTCAAAGCTGAAAAGAGTGAGTTTCATGCCAACATTATCTCCTTCTTGGGTTTTATCGTAGCTCCTGGAGGAGTTAAGATGGACCCGGCTAAAGTTAGCGCTGTAGCCGACTGGCCTACTCCTGATAGCCGGAAGAGGGTTCAACAGTTTTTGGGGTTTGCTAATTTTTACAGAAGATTTATCAGAAATTTTAGCACAATAGCTGCTCCTCTCCATGCTCTCACTTCCACCCAGGTGCAGTTCCACTGGTCTCCAGAGGCTTAAAGGGCGTTCCAGAACCTCAAGCATCGCTTTACTTCAGCTCCTATCCTCACCATGCCAGATCCCCAACGACAGTTTGTTGTAGAGGTGGATGCATCCAACAAAGGAATCGGAGCCGTCCTCTCCCAACGCTCGGAGAAGGATGGTAAAATGCATCCCTGCGCCTTCCTGTCAAGACGCCTATCCAAAGCTGAGAGGAATTATGATGTCGGTAACCGTGAGTTGTTGGCGGTCAAAATCGCTCTGGAGGAGTGGAGGCACTGGCTAGAGGGGGCCGTTTTCCTGTTCATTGTCTGGACTGACCATAAAAATCTTGAGTATATCAAAAAAGCTAAAAGACTCATTTCTCGCCAGGCCAGGTGGGCGCTCTTTTTCAACCGCTTCTTTTTTTCTCTCTCTTACAGGCCGGGGTCCCGAAACGTCAAGCCAGACGTTTTGTCTCGACTGTTCGACCCCGAGCCTGATGCCAAGGAACCCGAAACTATCCTTCCACTTACTCGTGTGGTTGGAGTAATCTCCTGGCAAATAGAAGATGATGTGAAGCAGGCAAATGGTGGAGTCCCGCCACCTAGTGGGTGCCCAGATAATTGCTTGTTTGTCCCAGTTGAGTTGCGCCCACAGGTGATCCACTGGGCTCACACCTCCCTGCTTTCATGCCACCCGGGAGTTCGGAGAACGATGTTCGCCATCTCTCGGCGGTTTTGGTGGCCATCCATGGAGCCGGAGGTACGGGAGTACGTGGAGGCATGTTCGGTCTGCGCTCGGAACAAGACGTCCTCTGGATCCCGTATGGGCCTATTGCAGCCCCTACCCATTCCCTCCAGACCGTGGTCCGACATCTCCATGGACTTCGTCACGGGGCTCCCGGTCTCTCAAGGTAACACCACCGTCCTCACGGTGGTGGACCGTTTCACCAAAATGGTGAGATTCATTGCCTTGCCTAAGCTGCCCTCCGCCAAGGAGACAGCAGAAATCATGATGAACAATGTTTTTAAGATTCACGGCTTCCCTAAAGACATTGTCTCCGACCGGGGGCCCCAGTTTGTGTCACGGTTTTGGAGGGAGTTCTGCAGGCTCATCGGAGCTAAGGCCAGCCTGACCTCAGGTTATCACCCGGAGGCCAACGGCCAGACCGAACGCCTCAACCAACAACTGGAAAACTGCCTCCGGTGCCTGGTGTCCCAAAATCGCCCTACATGGAGCAAACACCTGGTCTGGGTCGAGTATGCTCACAATTCTTTACCTACATCTGCCACAGGGTTATCGCCTTTCAAAAGTGCTTATGGTTTTCAACCTCCAGTCTTTCCAGACAATGAGCTGGAAGTGTCGGTCCCCTCTGCACATGCCATGGTCCGACGCTGCCGACGCATCTGGGCAGCAGCTCGTCAGGTGCTGGTTCGACAAGGGGACAGAGTGAAGAAGGCAGCGGATCGCAAGAGGCGACCCGCCCCGGCATATCGACCAGGGCAGAGAGTATGGCTCTCAGCAAAGGACATGCGGCTCAAAGTTCCCTCCAAGAAGCTAGCACCACGGTTCATAGGTCCATACCCCATTACTAAAATCATAGGGCCCTCAGCAGTAAGACTCCGTCTGCCTCGGTCCCTGCGTGTACACCCGACCTTCCACGTCAGCAGAGTAAAACCTGTCAAAGAGAGCCCGCTGGTTCCGGCCACCACGTCCCCTCCACCACCCGAGATGATTGAGGGTGGCCCTGTCTACAAGGTCAAGAAGTTGTTGGCAGTTCGCAGTCGGGGTCGGGGCCGACAGTACTTGGTAGACTGGGAGGGATACGGTCCGGAGGAGAGACAGTGGGTGCCTTCTCGATATATCATGGACTCCACCCTCATTGAAGACTTTCATAGGGACCATCCTGGACAATCTGGGCCGTCAGGAGTCGGCCCTAGAAGGGGGGGTACTGTCACACCGCGGTGAGGGATGTCTTGTCTTGGTTTTTTCTGTCTTGTGATGTGCATGTTTTAGTTTGAAAAGTAACTCTCCTCTCGTTTCAGGTCACTTGCCCTTCCTTTTGTGTCATCAGTCTGACGTCATCCCGATTCCCTAATTGTTTCCACCTGTTCCCTATTACCCTCATGTGTCTTATAAGCCCACTCCTTCCTTTGTTCTGTGCCAGATTGTTTCGTTTGTTCGTACTCTCTAGCATCCATGCCCATGTCCAAGCCTTGTCTTGCCTTGCCTCGTCTTGTGCTTATGTTCTTTGATTCTGAAACCCATTGTTGCTATTTTGAGTTTTCCTTTCTTCCTCCTCAGCAGAGTGATTTTTTGTTATTTAGTTTATTCAGCCGAAGTGGTAAGTTTCAGTTATTTTTCATTCTTTCCTCACATTTTTGAGTGACAATTTTTGTTAATACTTTATTAGATTAGATAGTATAGAATTTTTCATAGTTGTTGTTTCTTCCTCCTGTTGGAGCGTTTTTTGTTTATACATTTTATTGCATATATTAATTATAGTTCGTCTTTGCTTTTGTGTTTTCCTCCGTTCGGAGCGAATTTTGGTTGTTCCTATTTTTTGGAACCTTTTTTGCCGGTTAGTTTTTGGATAAATAGATATTGTAATCCTTGACTTTGGAGGTGAAAAGGAAGCTGTCAAAATAAAAGCCTGTCTAAGTTCCCTACTCTGCATCTGAGTCCTATCCTTTTACCAAGCCGTGACAAAAATGACTCTACTGTAAATTTATCAGTGTAATTTTGGCAACTGAGATGCCATTATTTTACTGTAAAATCTATAGATTTTGCTTGGAGACTTTGCATCTGTAAGTAATTTGCAGCTATGATTATTTGAGACTTGAGTCATGTTTTAGACAACGGTAATGAAGACCCTTTTTATGTATGTCTACCTTGTGTGCTATTGTGTGCTTTGCTGTTGTGTAGCTGCTAGCTCCTAGTAACCTATAGCCTACATGTTTACCTTTTGTAAATGACTTGACTAAAATAGAAGAAAAGACCACACCTTGTGTGTTTATTGGAGGGCATTTAGATGTTAATTGGCTGTCCAGCTTTGCACAAGTAAACACAACATTTTAGATGCAAGCCAATATAAGACCAATATTAAATATCATTATCAAATCGGGACACCCCTCGGTATGAGTTAAGTAGATATCATATGGTCACCAGTGGGTGAGAAAAATGTTGCCTATCATTCACAATCCTTATGTAAGACAATAATATGTTTTTTGTTTTTTTTATTCATTCTAGTAAATAGTAAATAAAGCGACCAAAAGTCCACTTACAATGGAGCTTCAGGGAGTCGCTCTATTCTGCCTAAAAAACATCCAAACACCTCCATTAAGGTTACATATACTTGATGTAAGTATATGTAGTAACAGGCACATTTATAATAACATGTAATTTTTACGTATTTTGTTCATTTTAAGCATAGGCGACGCATTCATTTCAAAAACGCATCACGACTTTCGCATTTTTCTTTGACAACATCGTTGATTACTGCTCACTGCAGACTTCATGAAAGCCAAGAAACACAATAAAACATCATCCAGATACCGACTGATAGAATCTTGTTATTCCTTTTTTAGATGAAGAATGATTCATAATCCTGACGGGGAAAAGGGGGGGTGGAATCAAACGTCTTTTTGTGTCGTTCAAGCCATTTCTAGGTCTAAATTGGCTGTCAAAGTGTTGCAACTTGTCAGAATACGTCCTCATCCTTTTACTATCAAGGTGAGAGGCATGGTTTATGATCTAGAACAGGGGTGTCCAAACTCCGGCCCGTGGGCCAAGTGCGGAACGCCGGCTCTTTTAATTTGGCCAATAAGCAATTTGGAAATTTTCATATACACAAAGAGCCAGCGGTCAGAATGCTGTCATTTTGTCAGCATCTGGAGGCTAACAAAAGTAACTCGATTCAGTGACCATTGATTGTACATCCATGTCAACACATGCACAGCATGGACTTATATGACCCAACCAGCACAAAAATGCAACAAACATTTGCTGCTCCCAAACTAAGGAGCAGCTGGCTGCGAGTGTCCATGTCATCCAGTCAACTTGGCCTCCCCCCAAGGTCACAGTCGGTCTCTCAAAGAGCGCTGGCATCAGAGCAGCACATGGTGATAACAAGAGGGCTTGTCACTACACGTCCACCGCGGAACAAGAGTACTGTTTGAGATCATGTACTTGCAGTCCTAAAATATGCATTTTTTTATTATCTATGATACAGGTAAACTGTATGTACAGATTTACCTAACAATGCAGCTATCGATTATTTTAGTAATCGAGTAATCTATCGTTTGTTAGATTATTCGAGTAATCGGATAAAACACACTTTATAGCCTCAATGGTTGAAATAAAAAAATGTTCTGCTTGCCATAACCTTCTTTTTTTAATACTCCAAATCAGGCCTGGGTAATTATTTTGACTCTGGGACCGCATTGAGAGAAAAACTGTATATATATATATATATATATATATATATATATATATATATATATATATATATATAATGTATGTATGTATGTGTGTGTATATATATATATAGATATATATATATACATACTGTATGTACGTATGTATGTATATATATATGTACGTATATATACATACGTATATATGTATACATATACTGTGTATGTATATATATATGAATATATATATATGAATATATATTTATATACATACTTTATATATTTGCATATAAATACTGTGTATATATACTAGGGGTGTAACGGTACATGTATTTGTATTGAACCATTTCGGTACGGGGGTTTACCGAACAAGTTTCCGCACGAACATATTAAGTAGCCGCCTCCGCTTCCTTCTGCCTCTGTCTCTATGTCAGTACTCTACACAGCACCCAGCATTGTCCCACCCACACAACCATCTGATTGGTTACAAACAGAGCGGTAACAGCCAATCAGCAGTGCGTGTTCAGAGCGCATGTAGTCGGTGCTTAGCGTTTAGCAGGTAAGCATCAGGCAGCGGACTCTCCCCAAATTATAATAAAGACCTCCCAGTCAACTACTAGTAACATCACTATGAGCGTTGAACTTCTAGAAATATAAAAGGCAGCTCAGCTTGCTCGCAGTCCTGGCTTGAGGTGAAGGCTAATTCGCTTTTAGCGTAA
>NC_084573.2:26045000-26155000 GCF_033978685.3 Nerophis lumbriciformis
TGTGTGTGTGTGTGTGTGTGTGTGTGTATATATATATAACTCTTTGTGGCACATGGGTTCGTGCATGTGCTTCACAATATAAAGGTCCTGAGTAGTCCTGAGTTCTATCCCGGGCTCGGGATCTTTCTGTGTGGAGTTTGCATGTTATCCCCGTGACTGCGTGGGTTCCCTCCGGGTACTCCGGCTTCCTCCCACCTCCAAAAACATGCACCTGGGGATAGGTTGATTGGCAACACTAAAATTGTCCCTAGTGTGTGAATGTGAGTGTGAATGTTGTCTGTCTATCTGTGTTGGCCCTGCGATGAGGTGGCGACTTGTACGGGGTGTACCCTGCCTTCCGCCCGAATGCAACTGAGATAGGCTCCAGCACCCCCCGCGACCCCAAAAAGGGACAAGCGGTAGAAAATGAATGGATGGATATAACTCTTTTGTCCCACATGGCATCAGACTGTACAACTCCTCTCTGTTATTTATTATTTACTTTTTACTTTTTAAATTATACCTCAATTCTCTACACTGCTGCTGGAATTTTTATTTTCCTGAGGGAACTCTCCTGAAGGAATCAATAAAGTACTATCTATCTCTATATATATATATATACACACACGTGTGTGTGTATATATTCATACGTATATATGTATATATAGTTACTTTGCATACTGTCAGTTCACCAGCCGATGCTGTAAACATAGGCACACAAGCTAGCGCTCCTATAAATAATGTGTCTGTGTTAGTCCTTATAGTAACAATATCACTAATACTTGGTTAATATTCAAGTCACAAAATGTAAATGGAGTATTGTTGGCGCTTTTTGGATGGTTAGTTAATGGGTTTTATAAGCGGGATAGAGGACTTCCCATTGGCTTCATTGTTAAGCAGACTTTTATTTAAGTTTATTTATGAGTTAAAATGCTTTTTTTTTAAACACATCCGTCGTCATGTTTTTTATAATGCTTGTGAATGATAGGCAAAATTCCAAAGTAAGTGCAGTTCTCTTTCAAGATGTGATGCGGAAATATGCTTTACTAGCAAATAATCACGCATCTGTTAGTGTAGGCTTCAAGCATCAGTGTAGAAATGTGTCCGTTAATATTGGTGCCAAAATAAATATTAAGTGTAAATGTGCGTCAGGCATGTGCGTTTGAAATAAATCCAAACAAATGCAGACCACAAACACTGCTGTTGTGCTGCTCGCTCATGTATGCGAGGGATATACACGTCCACGCCAATAAGTCAGTGTCATCTTTCGAGGTGACATTCAGCTCTCCCATGGCAGCATTTGCATATTTTGGCAGGCAAGCTGTAACAATCCATGCCCTTCTCTCACTGATAATTCCCTTGTCTTTGCTGGCTTTTAAGCAGATCGACCATGACTAACTGGCCACCACTGCAGCACCAGAGAGACTGACAAAGCACTTTTACCGTTTTGTATATTTAGTGCTGTGATTTATTGTCTTCTCAGTCGGCGATTTTGTGCAGTATGATCTTTAAATTTCTGAACTAACCTCCAGGGAGCTTTTAAAAGGAAGACAATGTGGAGTACCAACCGGTTAGATGGAACACAGCAGTATTCATGTTGCTTAAACAATCCACTGTCAGCGCCATTTTTACATATACCATATCTGCTCTGCAGGGAATGTTTGTCCAGCGAGTTACATATGCCCAATCGCAATTATTTTCCTGGAGGTAGGCAGTAGAGCAGAGGCCACTATTTGAGGAACTTTGGTACCTAAATAAAAATAATTAACTAAAAATATATAAATAGTGTATACAATAATTAAATCGGATTACTATTTCCACGTTAATCATTACTTTGTGTTCAGTATGAATCGCCACCCTAACGTGGTGAAGGAGTTTGAGTATACCCAAATGATCCAAGGAGCTATGTTGTCGGGGGCTACATGCCCCTGGTAGGGTTTCCCAAGGCAAACTGGTCCAAGGTGATGGGTCAGACTAAGAGCGATTCAAAAGACTCTGAGGAAAATCGAGGAACCGCACCTCGTCCGGGCGTGGGACACAGGGGAACGTCACCTCTCTGGCAGGGAAGGAGCCTGAGCTTGTGCATGAGATCGAGACATAACGTCTAGATCAGTGGTTCTTAACCTTGTTGGAGGTATCGAACCCCACCAGTTTCATATGCGCATTCACCGAACTCTTCTTTAGTGAAAAATCTAATGTTTTTTTTCAAATTCAAGACAAAGTTATGTTTTTGGTAACGCTTTAGTATGGGGAATATATTCTAAGTAACAAAGACTGACTTAATTTAGAGTTTTTTGGACATTAGGGGAACATATTCTAAGTAACAAAGACTTAATTTAGAGTTATTTGGTTAGGGTTAGGGTTAGGGCCAGGGTTAGAGGATTAGGGTTATAATAAGGCCATGCCGAATAAGGCATTAATAAGTACTTAATAATGACTAGTTAAGAGCCAATATGTTACTAATTTGCATGTTAATAAGCAACTAATTAATGGTGAATATGTTCTCCATACTAAAGTGTGACCATGTTTTTTTACTGGTGCACAAAATGAACCGTGCATGAACATCACCTTGTTCAAACAACAAAGCCAACACAGTGCATAAACTCACAACAAATTACACACCTGCAAATCAGTCTGACTTCTGCTGTTGCTGTATCCGTAATACGCCGATAGGGAGAAGTTTTTATTTACACGATGAGTCGGGTGTGTCTTGACCTCCGCCGAACCCCGGAGCCCGACTCACCGAACCCCTAGGGTTCGATCGAACCCAGGTTAAGAACCACTGGTCTAAATATGGTCAGGCTCACCTCAACGCACAGCATAGGCTCTGGAACCAAACTCCTTGAGAGTGGTTGGACTTTGCTATATGCTGGAGTTGCCACGGTGAATAGGCGGTAAGCAGGTGTGGGCTTATTATTAGCTCTCCTGTGTGCTGGAGTCATCCCCGGCGAACGAGAGGGTTCTTTTCCTGCGCATTCGGGTCGGGGGACGGGCTCTGACTGTGGTTTGCGCATATGCGCCAAATGACAGTTCGGAATACCTGGCCTTCTTGGGCACCCTGGAGGGAGTGCTACAGGGCGTTCCCCCCCAGGGAGTCCATTGTTCTACAGGGTGACTTCAACACCCACGTTGGCAGTGACAGCGAAACCTGGCGGGGCGTGATTGGGAGGAACGGCTTCCCCGATCTGAACCAGAGTGGTGTTCTGTTATTGGAATTCTGTGCTAGCCACAGTTTGTCCATAACAAACACCATGTTCAAACATAAGTGTGCCCACAAGTGCACGTGGCACCAGGACACACTAGGTTGCAGGTCGATTATCGACTTTGTAGTCGTTTCATCAGCTATGCGACCGCATGTCTTAGACACTCGGGTGAAGAGAGGAGCCGAGCTGTCAACTCATCACTACCTAGTAGTGAGTTGGATCAGGTGGCGTGCGAGGACAGACCCGGCCCAAACGGTTAGTGAAGCTAAGCTGGGAACGATTGGGAGAGGCTCCCGTCCGTGAGATCCGTCAGAGCTTTAACTGCATTCCGAGGGAGGTGACGGACATTGAGTCCGAATGGGCCGTGTTCCGTACCTTCATTGCTGCTGCTGCTGCCGATCAGAGCTGTGTTTGCGAAGTGGTTGGTGCTTGTCATAGCGGCAACCCCCGAACCTGAATCCAACTGAGCATGGCTCGCTTGTGGGACCCCCGAAGCAGCTGACAGGTACCGACAAGCCAAGCGAGCCGCGGCCTCAGAGGTGGCGAAAGCAAAAACTCAGGCATGAGAGGAGTTCGGTGAGACCATGGAGCAAGATTTTTGGTCGGCCTTAAAGAGATTCTGGCAAACTATCCGACGCCTCAGCAGGGGGAAGCATTGCCCTGTCCACACTGTGTATAGTGGGGGCGGAAACCTGCTGACCATTACTGGGGATGTAGTTGGGCGGTGGAAGGAATACTTTGAGGATCTCCTTAATCCTACAGACACATCCTCCGTAGAGGAGGCAGAGTCTGAGGTCACAAACGGGGACATGTCCATCTTGAAGCTGAAGTTGCTGAGGTAATCAAAAACCTGCCCAGTGGCAAGGCCCCAGGAGAGGACGAATACCTCAAGGCTCTGGATGTTGTGGGACTGTCGTGGCTGACACGTCTCTTCAACATAACGTGGAAGTCTGGGGTGGTACCTCTGTATTGGCAGACCGGGGTGGTGGTTCCCCTTTTCAAGAAGTCGGTTCCAAATATAGAGGGATCACACTTCTCAGGCTCCCAGGGAAAGTCTATTCTAGGTGCTGGAGAGGAGAGTCCGGCAGTTAGTTGAGCCTCGGATTCAGCAGGAACAATGTGGTTTTCGTCCTGGTCGTGGAACACAGGACCAGGTTGAAACCCTCACTAGGGCACTGGAGTGGGCATGGGAGTTTGCTCAACCAGTCCACATGTGTTTTGTGGATTTGGAAAAGACCTTCGATCGTGTCCCTCACGGTGTCCTGTGGGGGTAATCCAGGAGTACGGGGTACAGGGTCTGTTGCTACGGGCCATACGGTCCCTGTACAAGCGGAGCAGGAGTCTGGTTCGCATTGCCGGTAATAAGTCAGAAATGTTCCCAGTGGACGTTGTACTCCGCCAGGGCTGCCTTTTGTCACCAGTCCTGTTCAATATATTTATGGACAGAATTTCTAGGCGGAGTCAGGGTGTGGAGGGTTTCCAGTTTGGTGGCCAGAGGACCGCATCTCTGCTTTTTGCAGATGATGTAGTCCTGTTGGCTTCATCGGGCTGAGATCTTCAGCATTCACTGGGGCGGTTTTCAGCCAAGTGTGAAGCTGCTGGGATGAGGATCAGCACCTTCAAATCTGAGGCCATGGTTCTCAGTTGGAAAAGGGTGGACTGCACCCCTCAGGTCGGGAGTGAAGTTCTGCCTCAAGTCGAGGAGATCAAGTATCTCGGGGTCTTGTTCATGAGTGAGAGAAGAATAGACCGCGAGATTGACAGACGGGCTGGTGCAGCGTCTGCAGTGATGCAGTTACTGCACCAGTCTGTTGTGGTGAAGAAGGAGCTGAGTCAGAAGGCGAATCTGTCGATTTACAGGTCAGTCTACGTTTCTACCCTCACCTATGGTCACAAGCTTTGGGTAATGACCGAAAGGACAAGGTTGCGAATACAAGCGGCAGAAATGAGTTTCCTTTGCAGGATGTCTGGGATCAAACTCAGAGATAGAGTGAGGAGCTTGGTCATCCGGGAGAGACTCAGAGTAGAGCCGCTGCTCCTTCACGTCGATAGGAGCCAGCTGAGATGGCTCGGGCATCTACTACAGATTCCTCCTGGACGCCTTCCTGGTGAGGCCCCCTGGTATGTCCATCCGGGAGGAGACCTCGGGGAAAACCTAGGACACTTTGGAGGGACTATGTCTCACAGCTGGCCTGGGAACGCCTCGGTATCCCCCCTGTAGAACTAGAAGAGGTGGCCGGCGACAGGGAAGTCTGGGCATATCTGTTTAGACTGCTGCCCCCGTGACCTGGACTCGGATAAGCAGCGGAAAATGGAGGCCACCCTGCCCTTTCTGCAGTCACCACTGCTTACTATAAGTGTGAATGATAATATTATTATTTTGATATTTAGCAAGTGAAATATGACAATACTGTGGTTATAAAAAAAAGGCCAAAGACACATCTTTTTAATCAGTCCTTTTACTGATCATGTTTAACTCTTTTTTTTTATTATTATTTATTGTAGTTATTAATATATATATACAGAATGTGTAGAGATAAGAACTATCGATTATTTTAGTATTTGAGTAATCTATCTATTAATCAGATAAAACACACTTTATAGCCTCAGTTGAAATAAAGAAAAACATTTCTGCTTGACATGACCGTCATTCTTTTTGTTTAAATAAACATCATCAAAATTGCACTTTTATCTTGTGTTCATAAATAATAAAAAAGTTATTAATTAATTAATTGATTTTTTTTTAAATTTCCAGCTTTTCATCACAGCACTCATTCACCACTGCTCTCATGTGCTCTCCATTGCAACGGCCGTGCGGAAACTATGTCCGCATATTTAAAGTTCTGGGCTCTTCCACGCGGTTTGGAATTGATACATTTTTACTAAATAAACCAGTTCTTCTCAAATAGGGGATGGGGCTTTATCAGTATCATGCAGTATCATGCTTCAAATTCAACATCAAAAAGCTGTGCACCGCAAAATGTGCTCATTGTAGTCATTAATCCTGACTTCCCTAATTTTGTTAAGAAAAAAAAAAAAAAAATTCAGGACAATTTTTTTATTTTTCAGTTTTGTTTTGTAGGTGAAATTGTTTTATATGTTGTGCTCCTGAGGTAGTGATGCTGATCCATTTGAACGTATTACTATTTATTGAGTATATTTAACTACATTTGTTTAGTATCACGTCGGTCAAAAATGTTTCATAATTTGAATAAGGATTTTATTTTTATTTTTTCAGGCAAATTTAAACATGAAATATTTTCTGTTGCAGACGTTAATAAAGTTATTCTTTGTTGTAAATTGATCTGTATATTTTTTTATCTTGTTTTTATGTAAATGTTTTACAGAGGTGTACTTATAACAATTTTATGGACAAATGATACTATTTATAGTCATGGCGAAGAGTAGGGGGGCGCAAAATGGTTTCTTTTTCCTGAAAATAATTGAGAAGCACTGCATTAAACGAACAATCAAAGCAACAGAATATAAATCAAAGCTGTTTCTAATTGATTAATCATTGCAACCCTGATATGAAACTTCAAGAAACTTGAGTGTCGAGTTAGTTTTCCCCAGATTTCTACTGATCGGGTAAAGTAAAACTACATGTTCAAAATATTTACATGACTTTCTTTGGCTTTATTTGAAGCCTGAAGAACTGAAGAGAACAAGTGTCGGTTTGGAGTAAGGGTCATTACAGGCAGTAGGCTTGATGGTGTAATGAAAGGGTGTAATGTTCTGCGTAGCGTGTAAAAGAAACAGCGTATTTCTTCTGACATGACCGTGTCAAAAAACATAAGTGCATTCAGACTGAAAATGGTCACATACTGGAAACTCAAGAGGATTAAGCCTTCAACCATACCGCACCTCTTCAAATGGCTAAGCTGCTTCTCTGCGGCCGAATGAAGCAGAAACGACTTGAAATGCCTTTTTTAGCGACCAAAACGAAGAGAAAAAAAAACAGCGATTCGAGCATGATCTAAGCACTCGATTTAAAGAGCCATCACAGAGTCATTAAAGTGTGTTGCTCCCAAACTAAGGGACAGCTGGCTGCGAGTGTCCATGTCATCCAGTCAACTTGGCCTCCCCCCAAGGTCACAGTCGGTCTCTCAAAGAGCGCTGGCATCAGAGCAGCACATGGTGATAACAAGAGGGCTTGTCACTACACGTCCACCGCGGAACAAGAGTACTGTTTGAGATCATGTACTTGCAGTCCTAAAATATGCATTTTTTTTAAATTATCTATAATACAGGTAAACTGCATGTACCTACAATGCAGCTATTGATTATTTTAGTAATCGAGGAAGCTATCGATTAGTTTGCTAGATTAATAGAGTAATCGGATAAAACACACTTTATAGCCTCAATGTGTATTTTAGGGAAAATAGTTGAAATAAACGATTTTTCCGCTTGCCATAACCTTAATTCTTTTTTTTTTTCCATCCATCCATCCATTTTCTACCCTTTATTCCCTTCGGGGTCGCGGGGGGCGCTGGAGCCAAATTATTTTGACTCTGAAACCACATTGAGAGAAAAACTGTGTCTGGGGTCCGGTGTGTATAATATATGTATATATGTGTATATATATGTATATGTCATGCCCGCCACTGATATATATATATACAGGTACATGTGTGTGTGTGTGTGTGTGTGTGTGTGTGTGTGTGTGTGTGTGTGTGTGTGTGTGTGTGTGTGTATATATATATACAGTACTGTATATACATAGCCATCTAGCCTGGCCGCTAGGATGTTATTCAGCGGCCATGTTTCCGAGCTGTACAGAAGGACAGAGATGACAGAGGAATTGTAGACCCTCAACTTGGTGTCCCGAGATATGTGCCGGTGTCGCCACAACGGTCTCCACAGGGACTGCATGACGATGATGCAGGCTAGATGGCTTTGATTCCAGAGCCCTCAGGAGGATAGAAGGCATCACGTGGAGCCAGCATGTCACCAACAAGACCCTAAGAGAGCTAACCCAACAGCTCCCAGCCTCTCGCCTCGCAGCAATGCGGCGAGTGCGCTGGTATGGCCATGTCATCCGCCTGCCGGGGGAACACCCCACGCGCAAAATCCTGGACTTCAACCCGCAGCGAGCTGGCTGGAGACGCCCTAGAGGCGCCCCCAGGACTCGCTGGCTGGATGTATTAGCCCAGGACCTTAAGGCCTGCAATGTGACTATGGCACAAGCTCAACACCTTGCCCACAACAGACCCAGATGGAGAGACCTGGTTGCTATGGTCGGCTCTACGCGCCCTGAAGTGCAAGAGGACTAAGTAAGTAAGTAAGTATATACATAGCTGTAAAAGTCGGCTGTACTGTATGTGGGTTTGGTTCACTTGTTTCAGGAACACTGATAAAAATTTTTGCATTAATGTCTGTTTAAATGCTAAAAACTTTATGACAGACCACCTCAAAAACGGAATAGAATTTCACATTTTTTTATTGAATGAGACACCCCGAATGTACCTGAAAATAAAGAATGTGGGATTTACAATATTGACTATGAACGATAATACACTTATTATTAAGATAATGGATGTCTGTCCCCTTTTACTTTTCACACCACCTCCTTGATCGGCATCTTTTACAATCGAGTGAAACAATATCAGCCTAATAAAACAACATTACACTTACATTTGAAGACAAATATTTGAATATGTATTCGTTATTTGTGTTACGGCTACGCATAGTTGCGGTAGTTGTGACCCCAAGATGCGGAAACAGAAGACAACGTGCAGGTATAAAGAGTTTTTAATTATAGCAAAAACAGAGGGAAATCATTAGCAAAGCAAATTCAGCGCATTGACAATTTACAACGACATGGCTCCGATTGAAAGTCGAGGCTGGCATATAAAGATGCCTGATTGGCAACCCGAAACTGGTGTGCCCAGATTGTCAATCAGCGACAGATGACGGAGACAGCACTCAGGCCGCAGGAGCGGTGGAGCCAAACAGGAAGTGTTACTAAAATAAAAGCGCAAAACAGGAAACAACGGTAAACTCAGGAAACTAATGACATTACAGGTCCTGACAATTTGTATCAATCTTTCAGCTTTTCCTCATGGCCTTTTTTGCTGTATTTTTCCATTTTTTATGTTTTTAAAACAATGTAATTCCTACACTGTTATGGGTCCATTAAAAAGTTGTGTTCCGCATATGGACCCTGGGCCACGCTTTGAACATTATTTACATATTTCACCAAACGTTAAAAGAGTGTCTCCAAGTTGTGTCTTTGAGTTCTTCGCACCTATAAAAGTGATAAAGGCTGGGTTGTTTCTCAAGCTTTACTATGTGTTGGTACTTGTAGGGCAGGGCTGTTCATCTACGTAAGGAAGAGGGCCATAGTTCCAGGAGCCCAAGGGCTCAGGGGCCGGACATAGAAATGTGAATGTTTCGTCAGAAAGTGCCTTCCTAGGTTATATTTTTTTCAGACTGCGTTTATTTAATTGCAAAGTAAACACATCGGTTTTTTACACTGCACTGTTAATAAATTCATTATCTCGTTTCCAGCATGTGCAGCTCGACAGATAATTAACAGATTGAAGAAAAAGAAGCTCCAGAAGTTTTGTTGAGGATTGATGTTCCTTCTTTTAAAATTATTTTCCTTCCTCAGTTGTATTTCTTTACACGTTTGTAAGACTGAAAATATAAACATAAAATACCCATCACAACAGTATAACGTCCATGGTGTATGTTACATAATATCCATTCTGTATTTTACATGATTAAAATAGAAGGTTGCGCCTTAATACCACACAATAAACTACAGATGTTTACGCATATAGAAATGAAACAACATCAACAGCAAACATTGCACACTATGTTTGTGACTCATCACAATTAAACTTAAAGGGGAACATTATCACCAGACCTATGTAAGCGTCAATATATACTTTGATGTTGCAGAAAAAAGACCTTTTTTTTTTTAACCGATTTTCGAACTGTAAATGGATGAATTTTGGCGAATTAAATGCCTTTCTATTATTCGCTCTCGGAGCGATGACGTCACAACGTGACGTCACATCGGGAAGCAATCCGCCATTTTCTCAAACACATTACAAACACCGAGTCAAATCAGCTCTGTTATTTTCCGTTTTTTCGACTGTTTTCCGTACCTTGGAGACATCATGCCTCGTCGGTGTGTTGTCGGAGGGTGTAACAACACGAACAGGGACGGATTCAAGTTGCACCAGTGGCCCAAAGATGCGAAAGTGGCAAGAAATTGGACGTTTGTTCCGCACACTTTACCGACGAAAGCTATGCTACGACAGAGATGGCAAGAATGTGTGGATATCCTGCGACACTCAAAGCAGATGCATTTCCAACTGGACTGGACAGATCAGCTTTCAGGAAAAGATAGCGGATGAGGGTATGTCTACAGAATATATTAATTGATGAAAACTGGGCTGTCTGCACTCTCAAAGTGCATGTTGTTGCCAAATGTATTTCATATGCTGTAAACCTAGTTCATAGTTGTTAGTTTCCTTTAATGCCAAACAAACACATACCAATCGTTGGTTAGAAGGCGATCGCCGAATTCGTCCTCGCTTTCTCCCGTGTCGCTGGCTGTCGTGTCGTTTTCGTCGGTTTCGCTTGCATACGGTTCAAACCGATATGGCTCAAAAGCTTCAGTTTCTTCTTCAATTTCGTTTTCGCTACCTGCCTCCACACTACAACCATCCGTTTCAATACATGCGTAATCTGTTGAATCGCTTAAGCCGCTGAAATCCGAGTCTGAATCCGAGCTAATGTCGCTATAGCTTGCTGTTCTATCCGCCATGTTTGTTTGTATCGGCACCACTATGTGACGTCACAGGAAAATGGACGGGTGTTTATAACGATGGTTAAAATCAGGCCCTTTGAAGCTTTTTTTAGGGATATTGCGTGATGGGTAACATTTTGAAAAAAACTTTGAAAAATAAAATAAGCCACTGGGAACTGATTTTTAATGGTTTTAACCCTTCTGAAATTGTGATAATGTTCCCCTTTAAGGTGTAGCGTTATTGCCCTACACTGGTCAAATTTTGCCCTACATATATTAAACAAGCTTCAATTACTTAGTTACTTTCAGACAAAAAACAACACGACCATGAATACAAAATACATAAAGAAGTCAGCAATTTCAATATAAAAAAACTAAATATCTTTCTGCACAATATCTACTTACAATGATTTGACCAAGATTTGTGGTGATAATGTTCGGCGGGCCAAATGAAAAGCTTTGGCGGGCCGGATGTAGTTGAATAGGCCTGCTGTAGGGTAACTACATTACCCAAAAGTATTCGCGGTTAAGCGGAACCGGAGTTATAGGCACGAGTACTAGTACAGATAGGAGCAAGGAGTGTGTACGAGTATGAGTACGAGTTGTTGAAAGCTGCTTTTGCGTTACTGAAACAAGCAACAAACATAACATTCTGCACCCTTTGCACAGCGGTTGTACACGTGCTCTCTGGGCTTGTGGAGGCAGATCTCTGCTCAGACACAGAATACTTTGCCTTTCATGACCACTTGTATTTGATTACTGAACAAATGCACAGCACAGACATAATTCTCTTTCGCTCTGAATGTACGGCTCTACTCGCTAAATATAACGTTAAAGTCGCAGAATTGGCACCACGGAACCGTTATGCTGCATCTTGTCTGGCAAAGGAGGTGTGTTGTGTAGCGGATTCACGATACATCCGCCACACTTTTGTTATCATTTCTTTATGAGCGAGGGTGAACCCGGAAGCGCTAAAATCCACATTTGTGAGTCTATTTGTGACCACAAATAAATTAATAAATGGAAGAAGGAGCCTAGCTTGGAAGCTCAAGACATGAGAGACAACCCAAAAGGGACAAGCGGTAGAAAATGGATGGATGTATGTTTTAATTAATTGGGTTATAATTTAAAATGTATTAATATGGCAGCCCCGCTCCTCCTGTTGTACAACCTCAGAAAACACTTTACCACCGTAATGACCGGCATTAAAATACAGTAGCATAGTAGGCCTAAATATTAATTAAAAACAAAGCAGAGGTTTTATTTAACAATTATATTCACCATTTTTTGCCGCTGTAACATTACACACAGTTTAAACAGTAACACTGTGTTTGACCACTTAATCATTCTTGGGCCTACCACTAGCCGGAGCCCGCGTACCACTAATTTGAGAATCCCTGGCATAGCGTATTTGTAAATCCATTAGCACACAGGACATGGTTTTAGAAGGGAGAGACAAGGATAAAATGACAACTTTGGCCACTACGCTTATTAACAGTGCACTTAAAGGTTATAAAAATGTTGAAATAAAGAGCAAGCAACAACTTCCTGCCATCGGAATGGAAAAACCTGTGCTGTATTATTCCTATGGGTAGGCCATACACTACACGGACCCATAATGTAGAAGAAGATATGGGTTTACTGGGTAAATATTTGCAGTTGCTGTGAAAAGAGAATCTGTGTACCAACCAACCAGAAGCCTCAGCGGTTTTACCCACCAGTTTGTCCAAATAATTGCACACCATCAAACAATCCCACAACCGCCTCATGCAGGCTGCACTGTAAGCTTTTCAAAATAAGTGCAGAGCACAAAACAGACAGCCAGCTTTTAAACATTTCGGAAATTTCTGACAAATAGTTATGGGTACCTTTCACATTCGAAAAGGAGTGCATAGGTACTGGTACATAGGTATCGGTACTCAACAGTACCAAATTTGGATACTTTTGTATATCCATATGGTAATAAATGTACAAATAATTGTATTTATTTAACATGCCACACTGAACTGATAATAATTTATGTGTTGTGCTGTTATTATATCTTTGTTTTCTTTCACTTGTGAGTCATTTGCAGGTATGCATTCATTTCAGTTTGTCCTAGATGTGTTGCCATAATCAGGAAGCAGTCTTTGCCATTAAGTTGAATGTGCCTGCCTTGTCTTTTGTTGAGTCCTACAAAGTGTTTATACTGTAAGTATTGCACTTATTACACATCAGCTGCCTGGTTGTAACGTGCATCTCAGTTGTAGTTTTCATTACGACAAATTTGGAGGTGTTGAAATCGCGACGTAAAATCACTCATGCTAATCAGTAGCATGTCTGTGGCATATCCAATGTAAATTAGCATCGAGCTAGAGCATTTTTCAAAGTAGAGCGCTTTCTATGAGGCATGGTTGCTTTGTTGGCATGGAAAATAGCAACATGACCTAGAGGTACTGTAGTCTGTTATGAATACGGCTGTCCGCTAAGTACTTCAGCTGTTCCAGAGTTTACAACTTGGCGTCACGTCAAATGCAACAAAAGTATCGAAATATGGTGGTGTTTGATGTTTCGTGAATCAATATTCGATTGCACAGACGGAATTCGGTCGGTACCTTCAAAAGTACCATATTCGGTACTCAACACTACTCACAAATAAGGAAAGGCAAGTTTATTTGTAGAGCACAATTTGTGTACAGGGCAGTTCAAAGTGATTTACCAAAAATTACAAGAAGGCAAAAATAAAATAAAGTTATTAAAAAGAAAATCATAATTCAAATAAAAATTATTAAAAATTATTATCATAAAAATAATCAGAATTCAAATCAAAACCTTAAATTTGAATAATCATAAAACAATCCTAATATAAATTACATTCAAAGCATGTAGATAAACGACTTTCAGTTGTCATTTGCACAATTAAATAAAAGTGCCTTCAGCTTGGATTTGAACATTGCTAACGTTGAGGTCTGTTTCACATCTTCTGGAAGACTACTTCGGATTTCACCAACATACAGTAAAACTAAAACGCAGTCTCACCATGTTTGGTCCTGACTCTCTGCACCAGCAGCAGACTCCCTGAGGTTCTCAGAGACCAAGATGGTTCATATGTCTCTAACATGACCAAGATGTACTTTGGAACAAGACCATGAACAGACTTGTACACAAACAGAGCTGTTTCAGAGTCTATTCTCTGAGCAACAGGAAGCCAGTGCAGTGACCTAGGCACTGGACTAATATGGTAATATGTCCTGGTTCTCATCAGGACTCGAGCAGCAGCATTCTAGATGTACTGCAGCTGCTTTACGTTTAGAGAGCCCAGTGAGAAGGCCATTACAGTCATCTAACCTGGTGGAGACACAGGCATGGATTAGCCTATCTAAGTCTACTTTGCACTCTATTTCTTTGATTTTGGCAATGTTTTAGGTGGTGAAAAGCTGTTGATGTTGTTGACTTAATGTGGCTCTCAAGTTGAAGTCTGAGTCCATTATTACCTCTAGATTTCTAATCTGACTATCAGTATTCAGAGAGAGGGTCTCAAGGTGACTAATAATAGGTTCTCTTTGCTTCTGTGGGCCAAATACAATAATTTCAGTTTTGTCGAAGTTGAGCTGAAGAAAGTTATTTTGCATCCACACACTGATTTGTTCGACGCAGCGACAGAGTGAATCAACGGGCCACCAGTCACCGCCTGCCAGTGACTCGTAGATCTGAGTGTCATCTGCATACTTTTAATAGATCACATTGAAAGTGCGTAGTAGCTGGCCTAGTGGAACCCCACAGGTCATAGCCATGTGGTCGAGACAGTTACAACTTTCAACAAAGTGCGTCCTGTGATCGAGATAGGACTTGAACCAGTTAAGAGCAGAACCAGATATTCCCACCTAGTTTTCTAACCTCTGTATTAAGATAGTATGGTCAACTGCGCCAAAGACAGAACCAAGACAGAGACTTTTCCTGTGTCGTTTGTCACCTTGATCAGAGCTGTTTCACTGCTGTGGTGGGGCCTTAGACCTAATTGGAAAGTATCAAACACATTGTTCTGCAGGACAACGTCACTAAGCTGTGGGTATACAACTTTTTCTAGGACCCAAAAATGGCAGGTTTGATATGGGTCGAAATAACCCATTATGTTTTTAAAGCTGCTGGAAGGTTTAATTAGGCTATAATGGAGATAAAGATATCTAAACACTGTTACCAAAATCAATCTTAGTCAGTATTTTTGCTTCGCACTGTGAAATACAATCGATATCTAAAGCGTTAGTGACCCAGCGAGTCATGGAGCACAGCTTCACAGCTCATTCAGCAGTTCATCGCTTGATGCAAACCTTCCTGGTTGTCGTGGTGACAGAAACAACACAACCGGGCTGGAGTGGGTTCTCAGCCTTCTCCCTGTATCCAAGCAACAGAAAACCACTATGATTATCATTACATCATCAGAGTGGGCTTCCTTTTTTTTTTTTTAATTAATCTCCAACGTTTAAAGTAATTCTGATGAACTTTGATTGGATGTGGAGAACGAAAGGTGAAGTGATGGAGCAGAAGGTTGTGGAATGCCGAAGGCTTTGGTGTCGAAGCATGTGTAATCAGTGGTGATCTACTGGCGGAAATAGAACAGGGAAATAAATCTTTTGCTTTCTCAGTACTTGAACATGGATTCATTGTGAATTAATTGGCGGCTTGAGAGCAACACTGTCATAATATCACCTTGCAGGGTCGCTACTGTGAGTAAACTGTTGCTTATTCACACCTTCAGAAGACATCAACATCAGTAGCATTTATTATCCTGCATTTGTGGATGCCATTTTTGTCCACCTGCTGAATATAATGGTAACATTTACTTGACTGTCGAGATATAGCCAAGTATCCATGGTATTTATCAATGATAATATTTACTAGGGATGTTCAGATCATTGTTTTATGCTACCAATTCCAATACCGATCATTCATGAGTAAGATTGGCCGATACCTAAAGGGATGTAATAACTGTACATTTTTTCAATATATTTATGGTGAGTGCTATTGACAGTTAAACATTATCAACACAATATTTGAACTAGTTCATTATTCTCTTTTTTTACATACAACTGTTTGATCAAAACAAAGTCAATAGTACACAATAACTAAACTAAAGCAACATCTCTGCGCTGCTGACCCGTCTCCGCTCGGGATGGTTTCCTGCTGACCCCACTATGGACTGGACTCTTACTATTATGTTGGATCCACTATGGACTGTACTCTCACAATATTATGTCAGACCCACTCGACATCCATTGCATTCGGTCTCCCCTAGAGGGGGGGGGTTACTCACATATGCGGTCCTCTCCAAGGTTTCTCATAGTCATTCACGTCGACGTCCCACTGGGGTGAGTTTTTCCTTGCCCTTATGTGGGCTCTGTACCGAGGATGTCGTTGTGGCTTGTGCAGCCCTTTGAGACACTTGTGATTTAGGGCTATATAAGTAAACATTGATTGATTGATTGATTGAACTACTATCTATTACCCTCAACATACTCCTGTGTAAACATTAACAAAAACAATAATTTTGAGAAGAAAAAAATAGATCCAATCACTGTAATATCAATAATATAGTGATACTACCCTTGGTATCGACACCACCCATGGATCGATCCACCGTCCTCTTACGTGTCGTGTAGTGACTGTGGCAATGCTGACACACCAACAGTTGTTATGTCATGTATGTATATATATATATATATATATATATATATATATATATATATATATATATATATATATATATATATATATATATATATATATATGTCATATTATCCTACCTCTAGACTCGTATTAATATAATTATTAAATTCCTGCTAATTACTGCTTACATTTTGCTGTAACACATTTAGATGTCTTACAGTGTATAAAGCACTTATTTCCAGCTAAACAATTAGCTTTGCTATTAGCATGCCTCCTCCTGGCTTGCTCTTGGTGTGTAACATGTTAAGTCCTGTCCTCCAGTGATGATGCATACTTGATAATGATACTTAAGATACTAAGAAATGCAGGTTATTTTCCCAATGGAGGTGACTATTTTAACTTAGAGGTGTGGCTCCACACTGTGTATGGAGACACATAATTAGCTGCTAGCCGCTTATCAGCCCACGGACTAAAAAGGAATACAGTGTAAGCTAGAGGGGATCTGCGTTTGTGATCAGCATTAAAAAGCATTAATCGGCAATGGCTATAACGTACCTTTTTGCAAAAATCGGTCGATCCATCAGCACATCACTAATATTATTGATAAACCGCTGCAAAACTCATAACAATGACCAGATCTCATTTGAAGAAACATATAAGATTGTAAAATGCTATTTATTTAACACAGTTCCAATTCAAAGTCTAAATATGCCAAGAATGTTCAATGTTCGGTCCATTTTGGCAGTAACAGCTATCCCAAAATTCTTTTGAACAAGTCAGTTCATTCATTTTCTACCGATTAGGGGTTCACAGCTGAGCTGGAACTTATCCCAGCTGATTTTGGAAAAACTTTGTACCCTGCAGCTTATAAAACAATGATTTTACTTCGCTAACAACCATCATTTTTTGTGTTCAACAAATAGATTTCATTAAACACAAGCAGAGACACTGAAAAAGTGTGTTATTGTTTGTGCTATGGCGCCATCTATTGAAAGAGGTGCTGCGGGGTGAATATTGACGGTATTTCCTTCTGTTTAGTGCTTTAAACTGGAAGTACATAGTCTTTCTACTCGTAAGGTTTCTTCATTCATCACTCCAAGCAACGTTCATAAGTCTTACAATATAACTAAAACTATTCGTACTTAAACCTTTCAATGTGTGGTGTCTGTAGGAGTGTTTTTATGCATATTTGTACGTGCTATCATAATGTAAATTCAAGTTAGTGTCTGTTCTATTAGCTAACACGTTTACGAGTGTCTGTGTTAGTATTATTACCTTACAATGGCATTATTTTTGTATTGTTTCAGTTTCACAAATTCCTCTGTAAATTAATCAGTTATTGAGTCTGTTTAGCTGATTGGAGAGCTAGCTCCAACATGACGATGACTTCTGTTTTTTTTTTTGCTCAGCCGTTTTATTGCCTTGTTACAGAAACCATTTGGAAACAATTAAAGTATGTAAATAAACATTTACAGAACCTTTCTGTGTAAATTACTAATTTCACAATGTATATATCTGCGGCTTATGGTCCGGTGCGGCTAATATACCGGTATGTAAAAATGTTTTTTTCTTCTAAAATTTAGTGGGTGCGGCTAATATACGTTAACACTGTTACACTGATATTAAGAAATGGATATTATTATTAGATGAAGACCTTATAATTTTTTCGAGCACCACTAGGGATGACTATCGTTTACATTTTGACCAATTGTTGAAACGCTTTTGAAACAGTGTCCAATCCGGTACTTAAAAAATGGGGGAAAAAATATTTTTACAGAATTTTGTAACAAAAAAGTTGAAAATGAATTGATAACCAAGTAATACGGTCAATAATATTACATGCAATCTATAATTATCGCAACAAAACCAGCAGCAATACATAACATGTGCAAATAACAGACCTGCTTGTGATGTAATGTTGACGATCTGAATTCCGGGGTTCGTTAATGCTTCTCTGCTCTCTGTGACTGTGATTGGTTCACAATGAGGAAGTGTTGCTGATATGAAGAGGGCTACGGGGAAATGTGTTGTTATTGTTGGAACTGAAGACTGCTGTTGGCGTGCTAAGGTCAACAGCCACATTCATAAATGTAAATACTTGAGATGTCCGATAATATCGCCCTGCCGATATTATTTAAAGCATTTTAAATGCTTTAAGATGTAATATCGGAAATTATCGGTATCGTTTTTTGTTGTTGTTTTGTTTTGTTTTTTTATTAAATCAACATAAAAAACACAAGATACACTTACAATTAGTGCACCAACCCAAAAAACCTCCCTCCCCCATTTACACTCATTCACACAAAAGGGTTGTTTCTTTCTGTTATTAATATTCTGGTTCCTACATTATATATCAATATATATCAATACAGTCTAGGGATGTCCCGATCCGATATTTGGATCGGATCGGCCGCCGATATTTGCAAAAAAAAATGCGTATCGGCAAGGCATGGGAAAATGCCGATTCAGATCCAGTTTTAAAAAAACTCCGGTCCGTGTTTTCCAACGCACCGATTTAAATAATACATTCCACTTTTCTGCTGCTCCCTGATTTCCATTCCGCATTTTCCAGCACACCTTCAACACACATGGATTCTCACGCAGTTGCTTTTAGATGCTGGCATTACACGACAGGCTCTTCTCACTATTTCCTGTCTCTCCTTCTCACAGACAGCAAGCGCACCTTCTTACACACGTCACATGTCACGACACACGTCACGTCATACGTCACATACATATACGCCCTCTCCCAGCAGAGAGGTAGCAGCATGGCTAACGTTAGCTGTGGTGCTAGCGCAGCCGTGCGCGCCTGTGCGATTGCTATGGCGTCACATTAGTGCCAAAAATCCGAGCGCATAAAAACTGTTATCGCGCGCTGATTCTCCACTTCGTGCGCGCGTGGTGCCTTTTTGCGCGCGCGCCGTCTCGGTCTGTGCGCTGTCATGTTTCGTTTTGGCACTTTGGGGGCGGGTATGCTTAGACGGCCCCTTCTTTCTGATTGGTCAGGGGAAAAACGCTCAGAGCCAATCAGAAGTATAGCAGGGCGGGTCATCGTCAATATGTATCAAGATTTACGGAGGAAGAAGTGGATAAAAAAATGTTGCGCGCTGATGAAGGTTATTTCATACCACATAAACACAATACAGGGTTATACAAAATGTGACCCAAATAAATAATAAGACAACAAACACCATAATCAAATTTTTCAGCCAGAACTGGTCCACCAGCAATAACATCCAACCATAACATTATTTTATAATTTCACTTCTTCTTGAACATTTGTTTTCTAATTTATGGAATTTCTTTTGATTCAGCCATAAAAGTAATGAAATAATATTTGAATTTTGTTTTTAAAATGTTAAAAATAGCCTTTTAATAATGTATTCTGAAACAGTTTAAAATAATCAGAGAACTGACTAACACTGACCCTACACAACTATGTTGCACAATTAAGACTTTTTTTTTTTAAGCGAAAGAGGTAATTTCAACAGGTACAGCATCCTATGTCATATCTACATGTAATAAGATTTGTAACAAGGCAAACCGTTTGTAAATTGGTCGAAAATCGAGCAAGTTATGGTAATGTAATTAGTACATGTACCATTGACATCAATGTAATGATTGAGGCTAGCTGTCCTAGGTAAGATGGCTACAACGTTGCTACGCTGGAGAATGATTGGTCATATGAAAAATGCTCAGAGCCAATCAGAAAGGAGGGGCCGTCTAAGCATACCCGCCCCCAAAGTGCCAAAAAGAAACATGACAGCGCGAGGAGAGATGCCAGGAGTACAAAGAGAGCGCACAGACCGAGACGGCGCGCGCGCAGAAAGGCACCGCGCAAAAGGGTGTCGCGCGCGCACGAAGTGGAGAATCAGCGCACGATAACAGTTTTTATGCGCTTGGATTTTTGGCATTAATGTAACGCCATAAATTGCGCACTGCTCAAACGTCCTCTGCGCACGGCTAATCTATGCCACGCACAAAATCAAATAAAAAAATAAGCGCATAACAATTTTCGACACACGGACACGACAGAGAAAACAGTTTTCGTCATCATTGTTCAAATATTGTAACGTCTGTCAAGACGCTTATCTCCATTCGGTGCCACACGTCCACACCATCAAAATGCCGAGGCAAACATTTCCACATCAACACCGTATGAAAAAATTAGTGATTTTTTTAGTTGTGATTTCCTTCTCTGCATGAAAGTTTAAAAGTAGAATATATTAATGCAGTATGAAGAACAATGTTTTAATGTAGACACATAGAATCATCATACTGCTGTGATTATATGCATCAAGTGTTCATTCAAGGCTAAGGCAAAATATGGAGATATATATCATGTATCGCAATATGGCCTTAAAATATCACAATATTAAAAAAAGGCCATATCACCCAGCCCTAGTTCAATGATGCCATTTTTGTTTGTCATGTATAATTTTGTCTATTTTGTGTTTATCCTTGAATAAACATGTCAGTTTCTTGTTACCAACCATTGTGTATTATTCAAACTCCCCTAATTCAGCTGGCTAATTGTTATCAAGAGTACTAAAACCCTTTTCAACATGATTCTGACAACTAAGTAGGCTAAATAACTTTAAACTTTAATACATGCTCGGATAGGCCAGTATCGGTCAGTATCGGTATCGGTCAGTATCGGTATCGGATCGGAAGTGCAAAAACAATATCGGTATCGGATCGGAAGTGCAAAAACCTGGATCGGGACATCCCTAATACAGTCTGCAAGGGATACAGTCCGTAAGCACACATGATTGTGCGTGCTGCTGGTCCACTAATAGTACTAACCTTTACCTATTTAATTTTACTCATTTTCATTAATTACTAGTTTCTATTTAACTGTTTTTATATTGTTTTACTTTCTTTTTTATTCAAGAACATGTTTTTAATTTATTTATCTTATTTTATATTATACATTTTTTTTTAAAAGACCTTATCTTCACCAAAACTGGTTGTCCAAATTAGGCATAATAATGTGTTAATTCCACGACTGTATATGTCGGTATCGGTTGATATCGGTATCGGTAATTTAGAGTTGGACAATATCGGAATATCGGATATCGACAAAAAAGCCATTATCGGACATCCCTAGTAAATACTATAAATAACTTTAAGGATACTGTAGTATTTGATCTTCTCAATCGCCATATTTTTCTGCGATTTTATCTCTTATTCACAAATAAGCATTCTTTTAACAAGATTTTTAACAATCAAAAGAAAGCACCGGAAAGAACACAGTACATGCTTTGATGGTAGGAACAGATCATATTTGAAAATATGTTGACAGTCACGGGATTCTTGTTTCTCTCTTTCTGTCATGTGCTATTCTTGTCATGGTGCCAACTTAAATTTAAAAAAAAACACAACGACAACATACCTGCCCAACCAAGCCTTGGTTTAGCACATTAGCATTAGCGCTATGAATTCCCCATGTAGACATGTACCACCTGGCATGCGCTGCTGCCCTGTGTGAGTCACAGCACTTTGGCCATTACCACTGAGAGTGGTAGCATGGCACTAGAAAGGAGTCAAACCCTCAATCTGTATACCTTTATAACACAAGAACTATACAAATAACAAGAAATATAAATCTACTATTCATTTAAATCATTGAGTCTTTGCCCAGAGGCTTGTCTGAATTTGCAAACAATAACAGAAACAACAACAACAAAAAACAGATTGTCTGAAAATAAAATATGGATCTAATCACTAGTATTGTTCATATTGGTATAGACACTACCAATATATGGATCTATCCACCCCCGCATGTGCTCTGATGCTTGTATTAGTTGTTATATTATTCTATCTTTAGACTCTTTTTAATCTACTTGTTAATTTCCTGTTAATAACTGCTCACTTTCTGCTGTTACTTGCTTCCATCTACGTGTCTGAGCATTTTAAGAGAGGATAAAATAATCCCCATTATCCACAATTCTTATGCGATACAAGAACACACGTCTGTCTTTTCCATGCGTTCCAAATAGTGGAAAAACTGCTAATAAGAGGCAGCTAACAAGGCAAGTAAAAGGGATATTATCTATTCAGCCTATAAAGCCTTTAAAAAAAACAACAACACCGTTTTATACACATGTTGTAAGTATGTAATGTACTGTAGTAACAGACACATTAATGAGACCATGTAATATTTACAGTATTTTGCTCATTTTAAACATTACTGTAACTTCTTTCCTGGGGGCATTGATTTTACAGAGCGCACAGCAATGATGACATAAAACAGTGACTTACTACTGTATGTCCGCTCTCACTGGGATGCAGATGGATAGGATGGTTGTATATTTCAGCACTTGTGCTATCATGTTTTGAAGAGGTTCATTTAGCCTACTGATGTGTATTTATAAATGGTTGATTTACTTGTGCTATCCTTGAGCTGCTAAATTGACAATAATCCTCACCCCTCAGAATGCTTCCTAGCGGTGTTGTGGGGTCTTATGCTGCGTTCTATTTTTCGAAAGTATAAAGTATGGTGAAGTTTGAATTTTTAAAATTGGTCCAACTTCTCGTCTTGGTTGATTGATTGATTGATTGAAACTTTTATTAGTAGGTTGCACAGTACAGTACATATTCCGTACAATTGACCCCTAAATGGTAACACCCGAATACGTTTTTCAACTTGTTTAAGTCGGGGTCCACGTTAATCAATTCATGGTGCCACAACCTTCTACTGTACAGGTGAGATGCATGATTTATAACCAAATATTAACTTTTAAAAACTCAAAGGCGATTCAGAAGGAGCGCTAGCTTCTTCTTTATTTTATTGTGGGTCGCAACTAACGTCAAGCTAGGTAGTCGGTGGCTACTCGCTAGTGGTCGGAGCAAGGCAATGTGTCACAACACCAGAAAAGTAGTTCCTCTGCGTTAGCTCTTCCAATAACAATGCCGCTATAGTTTGGTTAATATGCAGGTCAAGGCATGCAGATGGAGCGTTGATGGCGGTTTTTGGAAGTATTCTTAGAGCGTCTGAAGACAAAATAGATTAGTTCCAAGTACCTGCCTTGTCAGCTGTCTTGTACAAACGGATGGGTACTGAATCAGGTACATTTTTTGACCGAAGTCCCCCGCCGGTCCGACCCGGCACCAATTCACGAAATATCCAACAATGCCATGTTTCGTTACCTGGGTTGCGCGTGATGTCATGCCGGTGTACTGCACCTCGACACTTGGCAATCACTCCAGCAGCACTGAGAGCGAATTCAGCCAAACTGCCTCTTTGCAATTTTCAATGCCAACAAAGCAATTGACTCAAAAAAAGGCTCCACTTCTCCAAAAATGCGCTAGTTTGATGCTAAAATACATTGGCTTTGCTAGTAACATGCTACTGATCAGCATTAGCAATTTTACATTGCGATTTCAACACCTCCAAATTTGTCAATGATAACTACAACTAAGACTCCCTTTGCACTGCAGGCCAAAGTGGACCAAATCTGATTCCATAACTGAACAAGGAAGTTGCTACTACTACAATCTACAAAATAAAAGCCACCACATTTTACTTTTTTTTTTTAATGTGACAGTAAATGTAAGAAATATAATGTATAAATGGATGAATAGATAGTGTTATTGTTGTTATTGTTTTGGGAGGGTTCTAATCTTTTAATGGCTGTTAAGTGGAGGCGACACGGACGGATCTATGTTATTTTTCAACTTACTTTGTAGAAAACTTACGCAATGGATGTAACATGTAAGCAAAAATGCCACAGTGTACACATCATTTGGAGTCCTTCAACAATCGCTTGTCCCCATCAAAGTGTTTATGTATACATATATATGTATATATAAAAAAATATATATATATAATATATATATATATAAGTATAAATATATGAAACATATATATATATATATATATATATATGTATAAATATGTGTGTGTATATATATATATATATATATATATGTATGTATGTATGTATGTACCGTATTTTTCGGACTATAAGTCGCAGTTTTTTTCATAGTTTGGCCGAGCTCCAGTGCGATTTATATATGTTTTTTTCCTTCTTTATTACGCATTTTCGACAGATGCGACTTATACTCCGGTGCGACTTATACTCTGAAAAATACGGTATGTATGTGTGTATATATTCATATAAATGTATATGTGTGTGTTATATCTTATATCTTCATATAGCACATATAGCACTATTGGCTAGTGATGCACCGAAAATTCGGCCGCCGACAAGACTGATCACTGAAACAGTGCTGCCAAAACCAAATTTTGCGATGGTGTATCCAACGTATCCACTTGTGATGACGTAGCTCGACCAAAGATGACGTAAAAGTCGCAAACAGGTCACAATGCCGTTTGGACTGCAGTCACATTTGAAAAGATCCGATTCCAAACGTATACGAACTACCTCCTGGTGCAAAAATGTGAAATTTGAAGCTCTTGAGGGGGTTTAGACTGGCAAAAAAGATCCCTTCTGTGTCACTTAAGAGGGAAAAAAAACAGATTTGGTGTTCGTTGTGAACAGAACCTTTGATGCGCGGTACAATCATACAGCTGGTGTGAAACAAGCACAATACTTACAGTATTAGCACTTTTTAGGGCGCAACAAAGGAATGCACAGCAAAGACTGAACTGACGAGCCACCACACCATAAACTACTGCCATCTAACGTCTTGTACTTAAAACTGTAAATGAGACTCAGCGATGGCACAATAAAACAAATAACAGTTATCATAATCAGCTCATTTCAAAATGTTGTGATGTAAAATTTGATTTTATTATAAATAACAATTTTTATTAACGCACAAAAGTACCAAAAATTGGTACTGTTGAATACCAGTATCAGGAATTGGTACCGTATCACTTCAAATGGCCCTGCGATGAGGTGGCGACTTGTCCAGGGTGTACACCGCCTTCCGCCCGATTGTAGCTGAGATAGGCTCCAGCGCCCCCCGCAACCACAAAGGATGGATCACTTCAAATGTGAACGGTACCTATCCCTACTTGTACTGGCAGTTTTTCGCTTTTCAGAATGTACAGAAAAGGGAAAGATATATTATGTGTTAAAGGTGAACTATACTTTTTGGGGTAATTTTGCCTATTGTTCACAATCAATATGAAAGACAAGCAGACAAAAGTTGTTGTTTTTTCTTTCTAACACGTAAAAATCTGCTCGTTCTTGGTTGCTAGCAATGCATCTAATGGGAGCAATCAATTCTACCTCTAAATCACTTCTAAAATGCATTCAAAAACCGTCAACAATAACATTTACATTCCGTAACCTGTATAATAACCAAGCTGTAGCGACATTGTTATTGTAAGAGTGAACATCGAGCAACTCTCTTTCTAGCGTACTAACACATCAGCGTGCTTCGGTATTAGCCGTAAAAGCTAGCTACGGAAAGAGACAAGCTCGCTTCTACGTCAACACGAATTGCGTTTGAGTTCGTATTGCACAACACTGCGATAAGACACCAATTTGTGTTGACTGAAAAACATGTACAGTACAATCATATTACAGTATCTGTAAAGTATTAGCTCACATTTCATGTTTTGTTTGTACACAGCTAGCCAGACAGCGTATGTACTGTAGTTGTACTAACACGCATGACGTGCTGCGTGTATCATGATCAATATAACGTGTGACTCACTCGATGGACAGTTGTCTGTTTGGCCCAGCTGTCCGGGATGTTTTTTCCAACGTTTTTGGACAAGCACTCCATTTATGTCAAAATAGCATGGCTTCAAATTCCACATGTTGCGGCTTCGAGTGACTTACACCTCACTCTCTCGGCTTCCGTCTCCTCCAACGTCTCACTCTTCCTTCCTGCTCGCTTCTAGAAGCCATAGTTCATCCTCTGTATATTCAGCTTCAAAAAGATACGGTTGTGAATCCTCATTTGTCCAACAATAGTCGTCTTTGTTGTCTGTTACCGAGTCTGCCATGATTAGAACACACCCGCGTTAGTATCTGGAAGTAGGTACACACGTTGTTGCCCGAAGTCGGAAGTGCGCTGCTATGGAAACGGAAATAAATGCGCCGAAGAACTAGCTTTGGCATTGATTAAAATGACTAAAATACGGTAAATATTGAACATAATACAAATTGTAATGAACGTGTCTGTTACTACATTACAGAGGTGTGGACTCGAGTCACATGACTTGGACTCGAGTCAGACTCGAGTCATGAATTTGATGACTTTAGACTCGACTTGACAAAATGTAAAGAGACTTGCAACTCGACTTAGACTTTAACATCAATGACTTGTGACTTCACTTGGACTTGAGCCTTTTGACTTGACATGACTTGACATGACTTGCCACTTTCCCCAAAATCCAAAGTTTAAAAAGTTATTTGGGAGCGCTCCGTATTTTTCATTTTCTTCGTCTGTCTATCAGCGTGTTATTCCTGTCAGCTGGTGTGCTGTCAGTACAACAGCCAATCAAATTAGAACTACGTTGTTTTCATCACACAGCATTCATCCAATCAAATTGCAGGACAACCAATGACCAAGAGTTGTCCAACAACGTGCCAGTGATAAACAATTATGTTAAAGTTGGTTTTGTTCGGGTATAAAAACTACGACTTGGTCAACAAAAAACGAATTGCCGTATGCAAATCACGCAGTTCGAATATTACAGACGGAGACGCAACAACTTCCAACTTCGTTCGACATTTGAAGTTGCACAAAGAAGGGTAAGTTTTGAATGTAAGATAACGTTTATTGGCTAAGTAACGTGACTTTTATTTGCTGTGTAGTTAAATCAGTGAGGCTGCAAACTCACTGCTAACGTTATAACCATAGACATCTTATAAGTAGACGCAGCATAGAGCGCTACTGCCTACTGGCGCAGACGAGGCGCGGGGCCGCCATCTTGGAGTGGTGATCCGCTCCACTCAGTGCAATTCATTTGGCAGGAGCAATGAACTGTCAGCGCATTTAATTCATTTTACCTCACTGAATACCACTGATTTTCACCCCCTTTTTTGTCGTACGTGTGTAACAGACACATGCTTTGGCGTGTTTTATTATTCATAGTTTGCTTAACAGTAATATAATATTCTTATACGCTATAAGTGACCAGACGTCCGAGATCAAAACTGGGAATATAATCCCAGAGAAGGGGGAAAAAAACGGTAAACTATTTTTAAGTTGAAGAAACAATATGATTAGGTTATATATACATATGCGTGTATCCTACATAAACAATGTATGAATACATTAGATATCTATATATCTTAGGGACCTATAGACTGTATCTCTGTTGCTTCAGCAGCAGAGAGTTTATTCTGTCTTGACACTTTGTATTGATATTTTCTATTACATTCTTCCCTTAAATGATAATGTTTGCAGTGATTGTTTTATATGTATTATTTTATGTAAGTCGCTTTGGATAAAAGCGTCTGCCAAATACTTAAACATATATAAACACCTGAAAGTCTTCATATCAGCTAAAACCACCAATCTGTTTCACTGGATTCAGAATAAAACCAAATTCTGTTTAACCCAACAATGTTAGTATTTGAATATTGTTACTAGAAGACTGATTCCTGGTTACTATTATACTGTTAAGAAAGTATTGTCTTATACTTTGCCTAAAATGAGAATGCATCATAATCAGTAGTGGCTGGTGAATTTTGTTTTAGGTGGGGCTGAAAGTTTGTAAACCAAACCCCTGTAGGGGCGTCATCCTCCCCCAGAAGATTTATTTGTGATTTTCACATACAAATATTGAAGATCTTTGATCCTTCTCAACTCTGTGGTAATATTATTTTCATAAAATACAACCAATAGTACGTTAATGTTAAATCTTACTTGTGAAAAGTAATCCCCCGATTCCTATTTTCAACAGTCTGCTCATTTGAGCAGGAAAACGCTGAACACCATCTTTGTTTTCTACCTTTCAACTGTCAGTTTAGGCTGCTCGCCGGCTCCTCATCAGCACTTCAAGATGGCGGGCAAATTGCTCACGTCACAGCAACCAATGCTGCGTCTACTTATAAGATGTCTATGGTTATAACGTCATTGCAAACACGGCAATCTGTTGCGTCCACTGCAGTTTGCTACCTTATTCATACTTTTTGTCAAGTGATTTTTTTTTAAGCAGGGTTTCATGAGGTACCTATACATAACGTTACGTTAGTTAATGTATCACACACAGTAACGTAACGTTAGTCAATGTATCACACACAGTAACATTACGTTAGTCAATGTATCACACACAGTAACATTACGTTAGTCAATGTATCACACACAGTAACGTAACGTTAGACGGCAGTTAGCAGCACCGCGTATTTTAGCCACCTACAAAAAGACAAACATAGTCAAATAAAGGTCAGTTAAAATGTATACTATACTAAGAATATGTGTACATATTGCATAGGGTCCTGACATCTAAAAAGTACAACTCTGTTCATTGTTATGTTCATATATTTGTTATGTTTTTCATGTGTACGCACACATAAACACACATACAGTATGAGATGAGATAAGGTAAGAACAGTATAGAAACTGCTGTGGAACTAGTTACAATGCAATATGCCATGGAAATACAATGTTAACACTTTTGTGCAAATAAGTACAGTTGCACTTGTTTTTTTCAAATGTGTTTATTCTGTAAAGGAATGAGTTACATGTTTAAAATGACTGGTTAATAGTGCTATTTTGAAGTGCAATGTCAGCACTATCTTTTTCCCTGCAATTTCAAATGCACTTGTTTTAATAAATAAATACAGCGTTTTAAAAGCATACACAATCTGTGTAAATATATTAGTCTGTGGTTAAATGACTTGAAAGGACTCGAAACTCAAAATGCAGGACTTGGGACTTGACTTGAGACTTTCCAGTCTTGACTTTGGACTTGACTCGGACTTGCCCTGTCTTGACTCGGGACTTGACTCGAGACTTGAGGGTAAAGACTTGAGACTTACTTGTGACTTGCAAAGCAATGACTTGGTCCCACCTCTGCTACATTATATATAGACTTGCAGTGTGTATATAAAACGTTGATGGAGGGTTTAGCTTAGACTTTTTTTTTTTTCTCAAACACCCCCCCAGCGTTTACCTGTTTCTCACCTTTTTTGTAAGGGGCGCCGGAAGTTGGCAGTCCCGTCAGCAATCCTGTTCTGTCTCCCTGTAATGTTTGTCTGATCTTGAATAGGATTGTGCCAAAAATCTTAATTTCCCCTCGGGGATAAATAAAATATTTCTGATTCTGATTCTGATTTTGAAGTTGTTTTAGAGGGCTTTGAAGGCTACAACAGTGACTCCTATTAGCCACATTTTCCAAGCGTTTTTTTTTTAATCATCTTTAAAATAAGAATATAAAAAAAAGACGTGTGTTCTTGTCTCTCCTAATGATTGCGAATGATGGGCAAAATTCCAAAAAAGTGCAGTTCCCCTTTAAGGCCATACTGAAAAGTAAAAAAAAAGATTAAAGACGACGAGCAAAAAGTTAGAACCGTATCCCACTAACAACTATTGCTTTGAAGTCATTTATCTGCTCATGATATCTTGACCTACATTGGATTAGTTTCATCAAGCATATTTCATACGATTTCCCACTTTAAATTGCTTGCCTTCAGGCACACAAACAGTAAATATCAATCCCAATACTTTTTTCTCATACATTTCCCGCATCCATTATATCAAGCGTTTGTTTGTTTTCCCCCGTCTCTGTTCCTGACCTTCTTCACCCTCTCACTCTCCTTATGACACTCTTCACCCTCCTTCTTGCCGCTCGTCTGACTCACAATCACACACACACACACACACGGTACGTTGGCTTTTATGGCTTGTCGATGACAAATATTTCTTAATAATTCAGCCTTCATAACACACTTCATCTTACACACTCATCGGAGACAACACGACAAAAACACACTTTCTCAGCAAACGCACACTCCGTGGAAATAAGTGCGTCTTTTAACGCGTCGATATTGTCTCCCACACAAACACACGCACACACACACACACACACACACACACACACACGCTGGCCCAGATCCCGCTCGTGAAGCAGCACTGTTCGGTGGTATGTACAGCAGAAGCAGGGAGGCGGAGTTGTGTGTGTGTGTGTATGGGGGGGGTTACAGCTCCATGAGCATCTCCATGGAAACAGGCTGGAGAGCAACATTTCCCGCTCAGCATACTGTCAGAGACTGAAGATGAATCTAGTGCTCATTAGGGAAGCCAAAGAATAACAGCACACACCAGGAGGTTGATTTCATTATTAATTGTCGCACCTTTTTCTCCTCAAACATGCACGTACTAACAGGCACACCTGGCGCAGGGGTTTTCCTCGCCGCAAAAAAAAAGAAAAAAAGATTACACTCTAAAAGTGCAAGATTGTGTGCATTTCAACTATTGCGCAACGATAGTTTGACCTGTGAGTCCAAAGTGGAGGCTGTTAGTGCGGGGAAAAGCCCTCCTAATGGTAACAATGACAGAGAGCTGGAATGTGCCAAGAAATAAATGGCGCAGTGAGAAATTCAAGGTTGGGCCACGGAGCTACGGGTGATGCTCCGCCGACGGAAGCTGATATCAGTCTTGTCTTCGGGGCCCGGTTGTTCCAAAGGTGGCCTGATCTGCGTTTGGATAAGGGAACGGATCAGGTCTTGAAAACTGGTTGTTCAAAACCAAAAGTAGACTCTGAAATCGTATCTCGTCACATAGTCCAATCTTGGATCAAACCCTCAGTTTGTGTTGTTCATATCTTTTGTAGTAGGATTGGGATAACTTTGGGATTCAGGGTAGATCTCAGGAAAAAAATGTGATTGAACTCAAATTCTAACAGGTCAAATAACTAACATTCATCATGCAGTAGATACGCGTACATTCTGTACATATACAAGTGCATATACATACATACATACACTCATGCACATAATCACGTTTCATCAAATGTATATTAATGTTGTTGCCCTATGGTAAACTGGGTATAACACATGGCACACTGACAAAGCTTAACCTATTGTTACTATAACAATCTACAAGGTTAAGGTAGGTTGCTTCTCTTTCTTCCCCTCCATTTTTCTGCATTCTTTCGTATCTCAAGTTATCATTACGTATATGTATTGTTGCATTTGAACAACTGTATTGTTGATAATAAAGGTTAAGTATTGGTATTGTTCATTATCAATAGCGCTATTTCTATTGGTATTTGTATTGCTCCATTTGTAGTGTAATAATGCTCATTGTCATTTCTGTATTATTTTTTATTTTCGCTAACTGCTTATTTGCTATTACTTTTACCATCATATTTGTACATGTCGTATTTGCTGATGTTGCTCTATTGTTGTTGTTGTTGTTGTTGTGTTTTCTGTTGTTGTTGTTGTCTCTCTGTCTAATCCCCCTCTTGTCCCCACAATTTCCCCCTCTGTCTTCCTTTTTTTCCTCTTTCTATCCCCTCCTGCTCCGGCCCGGCTGCACCAAATGATAATATAAATACATTTAATAAAGTCAAATACAAATAAGTCAACAAGAGAAGTATCCTACACTTCTCTTTTGTAAAGTAAATCTGAACAGCCGATATGGGCATCTGCATCAACTATATGATTTGCCTGAGAAGCTGGACAGGACAAAAAAAAAAAAAAAAGATACGCAGACATTAAGTAATCGTTTTTTAACTGATTTTTAAACCAGAGCAACTCACCATTTGATTAAGATTCAGGGGCTACGAGTCGATTATAAATTGATTATTTATCCATATTTAAGTATTATATTGTATATTATTAATATATCATAGATTATTATTAGCTTGTCGAGTTTCCTAATCGATTAAAAAACATTTATTAATTTTTTTAAATTATTTTTTAAATCTTTCTTGTCCAGCCACTCAGGCAAATAATATAGTTGATGTATTTGATCATATCTGCTGTACAGATTTACTTTATAAAAGAGAAGTGTTGGATACTTCTCTTGCTGCTTTATTTGTATTTGACTATAGTAAATGTTTGGGTCGGATTTTATTAAAGTTTAGTAATATAGAAATTTATCAGAGCTCTTTGTCCTTTTTATGGAGAAATGCAGTTAATCGTAGAACTGGCACTCCAGGTTATTAAAAAAAGTATTGATTTTGAATCAAGAATTGTTTTGAATCGAGAATCGGTTCTGAATCGACTCGCTACCCCCAAGAATCGAATCAAATCTTGTGGTGTCCTAAGATTCAAAGCCCTAGTTCTAAATATATTACCTTTAATTATTAATTATTAATTTCCTTTTGTAAGCCTTCTAAATTCACAGAATGTTCAGACACTTTGGCCCCAGTCGCCATACAAAGACGTGTGTCGTCTATCTACTCATTCATATCAATGGCTGACAGATTTGTAGCCGTACTGTATGGATATTATTGTCTCTTCTGATGTATTAATCTACTAGCTAATTTCCGCTGGTTAGTCTGCTGTAACGCGGTTCCTATTAGCCTTCTGTTGAGGTATACAAAGCATTTATTATTTTCGTGTGTCACTGCTTCACATTCAAACTAGCTTAGAATGTTGGCTAATAGTCCTTCCTTGATTAGTTACAACCATATAGTTAACGTTTAGAGCAGTGTCTCTTAACCATAGTGCCAATGTTTGGCCGCAAGCGCCCCCTACAGGGCCACCAAAAAATGTCTGTGTTTCATATGGGCAGCAGCGGTACTCAGTTGTAATACACTTTTCCACCACTTGTGGCAGTAATGACAAACAGAAGTCTGGAGCTAAAGTCATAGAGAAGTTTTTTAAGTGATAAATTATTCATTTAGTTAGAATTAATAGATGTATTAGAATTACAATTAATGAATGTATTGTATTGAATGTACTGTCGGAACACTTATTTTTCATCCGTTTTTATGAGTCCATTTTTTGTAGTAAATTGATTAGAATTTATTTTTGTTCTGAGCCTGACCTAAGCCTTGATAATAATCTTAGTGATTATTGTGACGTTGTTTTTGTTTTTTTAAATATTTGACAAGGTTTATCCTGTTAAAGTGTGTGTCAGTGTTTATATTTTAGTTGACCTACGGTTCCTCTGTAGTGGAAAAGTTGGTCCCCGAAGTCTAAAAGGTTAAGAACTTCTGGTTTAGGGAACATTAGTATTAATGCTGCATTTTAGAACCATCAGGTCCATCACCCGACTGGCAAAAACAATAGTCCAGGATATCACTCACCCACTACACCAATACATCATCCCACTACCATCAGGGCGCAGGTACAGAACAATCAAATTCCGGAGGGCCCGCCTCAGGGCAAGCCTGATCCCTGCAGCTATAGCCGCCCTTAACAGCAGGCCCGGCCGACCTGTCTGACAAGCCTGTAAATGTGTGTTAGTCATGTATGATGTCTTTTTGTTATTTTTTTTGTGTGATGTGTAATGTCTAGTGTTTAAATGTACGGCAGTGACAATGAATTTCCCCAAGGGGACCAATAAATCTAATCTAATCTAATCTTTATTTAACATACATTAATACAAATAATCAATGTTTGGTCATTTGTCCATCGATTCATGAATTGTTTATGTTCTACCGTATTTTTCGGACTATAAGTCGCTCCGGAGTATAAGTCGCACCGACCGAAAATGCATAATAAAGAAGGGAAAAAACATATATAAGTTGCGCTGGAGTATAAGTCGCATTTTTGGGGGAAATGTATTTGATAAAACCCAACACCAAGCATAGACATTTGAAAGGCAATTTAAAATAAATAAAGAATAGTGAACAACAGGCTGAATAAGTGTACGTTATATGAGGCATAAATAACCAACTGGTATGTTAACGTAACATATTATGGTAAGAGTCATTCAAATAACTATAACATATAGAACATGCTATACGTTTACCAAACAATCTGTCACTCCTAATCGCTAAATCCCATGAAATCTTATACGTCTAGTCTCTTACGTGAATTAGCTAAATAATATTATTTGATAATTTACGGTAATGTGTTAATAATTTCACACATAAGTCGCTCCTGAGTATAAGTCGCATAACTGCGACTTATAGTCCGAAAAATACGGTAATCGTGATGTATCAGGAAAAACCTCCAGTTGAAATTATAGATTAACACTAAAGACCAGTAAAGTAGAAACACAATAATCCTTTTAATAGCTGTCAAAATCAAAGTATTCAATTCTAATTCTAACTCTTTTTGGAAATAGCTCCAGACACATGCAGAAATCCTAGTTTCTGACAATGGCATTTGTGTGTTGTTGTTTTTGTTTTTTTGTATCAAAGTAGAAATTTCAAGTTTAAATTTGAAGCACGTGGAATGTTTAGTTGTTTTTTTTCCTTCTTTATTTTTAACTTTTTCTGGGACGGATATGCAAAACTACTTTCTGTCCGGAATTAATCATCTTGACAAATTTGGATCTGGATCAGACCGATTCAATCCAATTTTACTTTGAACAACTGGGATAAAATGTAAGATGGGTTATGTGATCCTGGATGGCAAACAAGGGGATTTCAAAATTCTGAGAAAATAGATCCATATTACACCTTTTGAACAACTGGGCCCTGGAAATCATATTTAGAGTAGGGGTCAAAGAAGCCCCTTGAGAACGGTTATGTGGGTTCTAAGCACACAGCCGATCATATCAATTGTGCATTTTGCTTCTAATATAAGGCTGACTCCTCTAAGCGCTCTAAAACTCACTCTTCCACTCACTCCTACGCCCGCACGGCCTTGCTCACTACCAAACATGGTCATGTTCCAAAGAACACTAGCAGGGCTTAAAATGGGAATCGAGGATCCTGGATGTGTCCATCGTCTCAATTGAAGACCAACTTGCCAGAAAGCATTCGAAAAGATGTTAAGATGTAGGGTTGCGCAATATAGACGATAAACAATATAAATGTAAATTTGGCCGACAATATAGAGTTTTTAATATTATCGTGATAAGGTATGTTGATGACACATTCTAGCTTTGTCCCTAAAATTTGGCAGCGACAAGCGAACACAGGTGTCCTCAAATAGTTAGTAGCTAAATAATCCTCACCCCCAAGGCGGTAAATAAACTATTTTTCTTAAAAGTAAAATGATCACTGGAGGACTAGAAGACAAGGAATAGCTCAATATATCAACTCAATAACAGAAACTTGTCTTTAGTTTTGTTGGTTTTAATGCAGACGGCACGGCAACATCCTGACACTTCCAATGTGTCGGTTTAATGAATATCTTCCCAAACTTCTCTGTGTAGTGTTCAATAGCTTGTACACTACTGCCATCTAGTGTCTCAAATCTGCAACTACCTTCAAATCTACTTATTTTTTTATTTTAGCCCAGCGGTATCAAACTCAATGTACCTGGGGGCCACTGGATGCAGAAACTAGGTGAGGCTGGGCCGCAAGAAAAGATTTCTTTAAAAAAATCTAACATGCACTTTTTAATGAATTCACGTTCTCTGAAAGGCTTTCCCGCCCTAGCAACCATCTCACTCACCATGTAGTTAGTTTTGACTGCTGCATCGCTCTTTTCGGTTGCTTTCTTGAAGAAATCTTGTTGCCTCAGTTGACTGGTTTTAAAATGTGCAACCCGGTTCACTCTCTCATCTCCCTGGTATTTTGCATACTCCTCAGCATGTCTAGTTGTATAATGACGTTTCAAATTGTATTCCTTGTGCACCGCAACTTTCTCTATGCAAATAAGACACGTCGGGTGCCCCTGTGCTCAACAAAGAAATATTGCATCTCCCACTTTTCCTGGGATTGTCTTTGCTCATCACTAACCTTTCTCTTCACGGCAGGCTTTGAAAAAGACATGTTTGGGGTTGTGGAATATATTTGTATTTAGCCGCCGCACAGAGAATAATGTTATTTCAGCAATGTGTGTCGTTCCGCTTTTCCTCCCTACAGCAACACGGCGGTCGGCAGAAAGTACCGGGATCGCGAGCTCAAAAAAGTAACGGTTCCCGGAGTGTTATCCAGCGTCATATAAAAATATATGTAGTGTTCATCGTGTGAGGCAATGCAAATTAAACAATAAAAAAAAAAAAATAACGGTTTGAATTGGTCCAGGTTATCAGGGACTTTATTACTGACGGACAGGTGTCGCGGTGTGGCTGCAGCCAGGCACGTAAGAAAACCCTCGTCTCCAAGGCAACGTTTCTGTCGCTTTCACTCATTTGCCGCGTTTCCACTAACGCAGGGGTATTTTGGACCCAAATAACAAAAATCGTCTCTGTCTGGACCCAACGGAAGGGGGGGGGGGGGGTTTGGCTCGCCGTGGAGTTTACAGTTATGGTAGCACAATTAGCCCCGAACGGGCTAACATCACGACTAACGTGTTACACGTCCGATTCGCCCAGCGACTCTCTGTCGGAGTATCAGCGCTGGGGTCCAGTGCACCACACTTTTGTATTGTCGCTCGGTCCTTCGGCGGAGTGCTTTGGAAGCTACCGGACCGCTCGTCTTCCCCGCCCGGACTGTTTACAGCGGCGCCGGGGGCGGGAGCAGGCGGGCGAGCGAGGGAGGCAGGGAGGGAGGGAGGAAGAGCGTGTGCGGTGTCGTGGAAAAGCGGCAAAATGTTTCTCTGCTTGCATCACGCAAGTGACGTCAATGCATACTTGCCAACCTTGAGACCTCCGAATTCGGGAGATGGGGGGGGGGGGGGGGGGGGGGGTTGTTGAGGTGTGTGTGTGTGTGGGGGGTTTGAGGTGGGCGGGGTTGGGGGTAGCGGGGGTGTTTTTGTAGCCCGGAAGAGTTAGGGCTGCAAAGGATTCTGGGTATTTGTTCTGTTGTGTTTATGTTGTGTTAGGGTGCGGATGTTCTCCTGAAATGTGTTTGTCATTCTTGTTTGGTGTGGGTTCACAGTGTGGCGCATATTAGTAACAGTGTTAAAGTTGTTTATAAGACCACCCTCAGTGTGACCTGTATGGCTGTTGCTCAAGTATGTCTTGCAGTCACTTTTGTGTGCCTGCAGAAGCCGCATACAACACGTGACTGGGCCGGCACGCTGTTTGAATGTAGAAAAAGACGGTCAGATGACAGGTTCTAGAGGTCACTAAAGGCATTGCCATCACGGCATGCCCTCAATATTGTCGAGAGCTATATACCACACCGTGATTGGTAGATTCCTTCAGCTCCGCACACAACGGTGTCAAGCGCCATTCATTTAAAACTTGCGGGCCGCACTAACATTAAACTTTCATATTAAGGTGGGGGCCGCAAAATAACGTCTCGCGGGCCGCAATTGGCCCGCGGGCCGCGTGTCTGAGACCCCTGCTTTAGCCGCTCTCAACCTACCTGGCTACCAGACACCCTACCCTCTCCACTGATAAATAGCAGCTTTGGTAAGTTGGAAATTAATTTACTGTAACTATTGTCAGGCTTAAATAAGTCATAAAAGTATCAATAATTATCGATATCAATCAATATAAAAAACGTATCGATTCGTGATATAGTTTTCAGCCATATAACGCAGCCCTAATGATGAACATTGGTATGACCAATTCTGCCCTTGTAACTACTTGGTATTGGATCGATATCACATTTGTAGTATCACACAAAATAAACGTAAAGTATCCAAACAACAAAACATACATAAGTGATTATTACATTATAACAAAGCGCAGATAGAAACGTGTTACAACAGAAAATAACCAGATATTAACGGTTAATTAGCAAGTATATTAATAATAGTTTTGAGAAAATATTATAACCGCAGCTACATTAGAAGCCTTTGTAACCCATTTTCAAATGGTTCTATTATCATTTATATGCCAAATAATATATTGTGATGTATGTTGTTATCGCAGGAGGCTGCAATATATATCACGATATAGATTTTATGTTATATATCCCATCCCTAGTAAGACGGTATACACTGATTATTTTCAGCAGTATGCTGGTTGACTATACTTCTATCCCTACAGTAATTGGTTTGAATTTTTTGTCCATCCATCCATTTTTTATTACGCTTGTCCTCATTAGCGTCACGGGTAGGCTGCGGCCCATCCCAGCTGACTTCAAGTGAGAGGCGGGGTACACCCTGGACTCGTCCCCGGCCCCGCTCAGTGATGATCTGAGAGAAAGCGTGAATGGTTGTCTTGTGATTGCCTCTTGGCCACTTGGGAAAGGCTCTAGCTCACCAGTGACCCTGAATAATAGAACATGAATGACACACATTAGCAGTGAAAACAATTGATGGATGGATGGAGATCATTTTAATTGGTTGATAATTCGCTCAGCGGTTGACTGTCCAGTCCAGAGTATACCACGCCTCTTGCCCAAAGTCACCTGGGATAGGCTCCAGCTCACCTCTGACCGGTACACAATGAATGAATGAAAATTTAAATGTTTTGGTCTCAAAAGTCAAACAGTAGAAGAAATCGCTAGTAACTAGAATAGCACTTGGTACAGCGCAAAAGTCCGCCAAGGCCGGGGGTCGGCAACCCACGGCTTGAGAGCCGCATTTAGTGCTGCCCTTGTAGCTCCCTGGAGCTTTTTCAAAAATGTATGAAAACTAGGGATGTCCGATAATATCGGACTGCCGATATTATCGGCCGATAAATGCTTTAAAATGTAATATCGGAAATTATCGTATCGGTTTCAAAAAGTAAAATTTTTGACTTTTTAAAACGCCGCTGTGTACACGGACGTAGGAAGTACAGAGCGCCAATAAATCTTGAAGGGACTGCCTTTGCGTGCCGGCCCAGTCACATAATATCTACGGCTTTTGACACACACACAAGTGAATGCAACGCATACTTGATCAACAGCCATACAGGTCACACTGAGGGTGGCCGTATAAACAACTTTAACACTGTTACAAATATGCGCCACACTGTGAACCCACACCAAACAAGAATAACAAACACATTTCGGGAGAACATCCGCACCGTAACACAACATAAACACAACAGAACAAATAACCAGAACCCCTTGCAGCACTAACTCTTCTGGGACGCTACAATATACACCCCCCGCTACCCCATACCCCCCACCTCAACCTCCTAATGCTCTCTCAGGGAGATCATGTCCCAAATTCCAAGCTGCTGTTTTGAGGCATGTTAAATAAAATAATGCATTTTGTGACTTCAATAATAAATATGGCAGTGCCATGTTGGCATTTTTTTCTATAACTTGAGTTGAAGTTGTTCTCTTATTTTGGAAAACCTTGTTACATTGTTTAATGCATCCTGCCGGGCATCACAATAAAATTCGGCATAATAATGTGTTAATTCCACAACTGTATATCTCGGTATTGGTTGATATCGGTATCGGTAATTAAGAGTTGGACAATATCGGAATATCTGATATCGGCAAAAAAGCCATTATCGGACATCTCTAATGAAAACGGAAAAAGATGGGGGGAGGGGGGGTATATTTCTTGTTTTAATACGGTTTCTGCAGGAGGACAAACAAGACACAAACATCCCTAATTGTTAGAAAGCCCACTGTTTATTATGTGTGCGTTTATGCTTTGGCAAGCGTTTTGTCCCACTATTTTCGGCGGTCCTTGAACTCACCGTAATTATGTGGACTGTGACGCAACTGTTTGTTTACATTTACAACTTTCTCCGGCGCTGACAAAGAAAGATGTGTTTTATGCCACTCCTTCTTTGTCTCATTTTGTCCACCAAACATTTTATGCTGTGTGCGTGAATGCACAAAGGTGAACTTTGTTGATGGTATTGACTTGTGTGGAGTGCTAATCAGGCCTATTTGGTCAGTGCACGACTGCGAGCTAATCGATGCTAACATGCTATTTAGGCTAACTGTATGTACATATTGCATCATCATGCCTTGTTTGTAGGTATATTTGAGCTCATTTAATTTCCTTCACTTATGTCCTCCCTGTATTTAACTTTTATTTGCATGTCTCATGACACATTATCTGTATGTAATATTGGCTGCATTTCTGATAGTTGTTTGTGTGCCATGTTGTTCCAGACCACAGCAAACGTTAGCCAGCTCGCAAAGATTGTAATAAATCCATTAGAAGAAGACAGCCTGCCGTTTCCTTTAACTTGGACACACACATCTATATCTTTGGCCACTCTAAGCCAGTCATTTCCGGGAGTTAGTTCACCCTCTGAGAAGCCTTCGTTTTTACTAATGTTTTCCAATATTGTGAAAATGTGTAGATTAAGTATTAAAATTTCAACAAATGACACATTGTCATTTTGATAGTAGGCTAATATAGCTAATATAGACACATCATGTGTTGCCTTCATTATAAGACTTATATAAGGCTCTTAATTTTTTGCTTCCAGATAGATTAAAAAAAAAAAAAATGTGGTCCAATATGGCTTTCAACATTTTGGGTTGCCGACCCCTGGCAATCCAATTCCAACACCAAAATTGTACATCTTTACATTTTAGGTAATGCCCAAAGTCATGTACCGTATTTTTCGGAGTATAAGTCGCTCCGGGGTATAAGTCGTACCGACCGAAAATGCATAATAAAGAAGGAAAAAAACATATATAAGTCGCACTGGAGTATACGTCGCAATTTTTGGGGAAATTTATTTGATAAAACCCAACACCAAGAATAGACATTTGAAAGGCAATTTAAAATAAATCAAGAATAGTGAACAACAGGCTGAATAAGTGTACGTTATATGAGGCATAAATAACCAACTGAGAACGTGCCTGGTATGTTAACGTAACATATTATGGTAAGAGTCATTCAAATAACTATAACATATAGAACATGCTATACGTTTACCAAACAATCTGTCACTCCTAATCGCTAAATCCCATGAAATCTTATACGTCTAGTTTCTTACGTGAATGAGCTAAATATTATTATTTGATATTTTACGGTAATGTGTTAATAATTTCACACATAAGTCGCTCCTGAGTATAAGTCGCACCTCCGGCCAAACTATGAAAAAAACTGCGACTTATAGTCCGAAAAATACGGTATGTTTGCTTGAGGAAGAAAGTGAATGCCATTAAAGAGTGAAGTGAAAAAAAATATCATATGCACCATTTGGCCCCATCGCTTTATTAAAGGAACACTGCACTTTTTAAAAAAAATTTGCCCTTCATTATGTGAGGCAAGAATACATATGTTTTCCTCTTTTCTGGGCGTTCTGCGGCTAACGATGCAAGTAATGGAGATATGTTCTATTCCGCCTATTAAGCCCTCAAAAAACCATCCGAAAACCTCCAAAATCATTTTATATACATGCTGCAAGTATGTACCTGTATGTAGTGTAGTACCAAGCACATGCATGATAACATGCAATATGTACTTTATTTTGGTCATTTTACGCATGAACGCAACTTATTTTATGGGCACAGTGATTTCGCATAGCAACGAACGCTGCTTTAGTCAACAGTAGTAAAGGGAGCAGATGTTGTGTTGGCTGCCACCAACGGCAGACGTTGTGAGAGCCTTGGAGCGTTATCATGTAGCCCTATTGCGAAACGTTTCATATAAGAACAAAAAAACAGTGACTTACAATTAGGGCTGGTGGATAAAACTATGTCATCATATAATGCAATAGACGCGTAATTGATAGCAATAAAATGGGTTCCCATATATATAGGAGAGACTGATCTCCAAATGAACCCTGATTGAAACACAATTTAAATGTGAGTGGTTGATGAGCCTTTTGTGTGCTGGTTGGTCGTTGTATCTCTCTCTTTTATTTTTTAATTATTTATTTTATTTAATTATTTATTTATTTTTACTTATTGGGGAGGAAAAAACAGCATTTGATGCATTTTTGGCTGTTCCTGTCAGCTATATGTGTCTGAAACCCAATAAACATAGGTTTATTTAAAAAACAAAAAAACTTTTTGTTTTTTTCTTCAATTTCGGAGGAAACCGTAAGTTGCAAAGCAAGGTTGGTTGCATGAACAAAGGCACTCACTCTCTGGTAACCGAGCAACGCGGGAAGTGGTCGCTGATCAGTGGGAGTGACACGCTAACACTTTGGTTGCGCCATTTTGTTGTCTAGCAGTGGATTTTTTGCATGGAGTGAGAAGAGAAAGTAAAAATGAAGAAATTGTGGATAACACAGGATAAGTCACCTGGACAGTATAGCATTTTTATGTTTATTTTTTTAAACGGACCGTAGTCAGATTAACGTGGTCTGTAAATTACGCAAGGCGCTCGTCCCCACCAGGACCGGTAATACCACACCACCTGAGCTGCGCTTACCCTTTAGAGCACAGCTGTAACTTCCTGGCACTAAACCTGCAGAAAATAGTTCTTTTCAGGTTTCTCTCTGTTTACATTTTCACGGTTTGCACTTTTTTCTTACATTTATTAAGCATTTTTTATGTATTCCTTATTTTTTCACCCTCATTTAATAAGTTATTGTTAAGTGTTCGATATGATTTTACAATTTTGTTTACATTGATTGTTGTAGTGTTAACTTTCCTTTCCTTTCTGCCATGATAGCTGAGGGAATTATAATCAGAGAAAGGTTACATTTAATAAATTTGTCTCCTATTTCTTATTTTCGATAGGTCATAAAAATGATCAATAATTATTGGTATCGACCGATACAAAACGCTTATATCGTGATACAGTTTTCAGCCATGTTTGTATCTTTCAGCACTCGTGCTCTCCTTGAGCTGGTAAATTCAGAATAATCCTCACTTCTCAGGTAAAAAAATCTTTCTATGTTGTGATGGTCTTATGCTGCATTCCGTTTGTTGAGAGCCATATAGTATCAAGTTGGTCATGTGTGTATTTTTCAAAGTTGACCAACTTCTCGACCTGATGCCACAACCTTCTACTATACAGGTATTCAAAGGATATGCAGCAGCAGCTAAAAACCCTCTTCTTTTTCTTTATCTTTTGGCTGGTCGCAACCAACGTTGTTAGCAGTTCAAGCTAGTGTTGTACTGATACCAATATTTTTCTACCGGTACTAAAATTATTTCGGTACTTTTCGATACTTTTCTAAATAAAGGGGACCACAAAAAATTGCATTCTTGGCTTTATTTTAACAGAAAAATCTTACGGTGCATTAAACATATGTTTCTTATTGCAGATTTGTCCTTAAATAAAATAGTGAACATACTTGACAACTTGTCTATTAGTAGTAAGTAAATAAACAAAGGCTCTTAATTAGTCTGCTAACGTATGCAGTAACAAATTGTGTCATTTTCCATTATATTATTTTGTCAAAATTATTAAGGACAAGCGGTAGAAAATGTATTATTCATCTATTTGTTCATTTACCGATAATATCTGCTTACTTTCTCTTCTAACATGTTCTATCTACACTTCTGTTAAAATTTAATAATCATGTATTCTTCTGTTGTTTGGATGCTTTACATTAGTTTTGGATGATACCACAAATTTGGGTATCAATCCGATACCAAGCCGTTACAAGATCATAAATTGGTCATATTCAAAGTCCTCATGTGTCCAGGGACATATTTAGTTTATAAACATAATATAATTTTTTTTTAAACGAAAGAAGATGTTGTGATGCCAAAAAATATTGACGTAATCGTAGTAGTATCGACTAGATACGCTCTTGTACTTGGTATCGTTACAGTGGATGTCAGGTATAGATCCACCAAAGGCGTTTGTTTACATTTTGACGCCGGTGAGTTACGGTTTTCTGTCTACACACATTGTCTGCTTGTAAGTACTCTGTGATTGTGCGCTGCCAAACATGCTCCTCTGCTCGTAAACCAGCAATTACACAATGTAATGACGACGGGGGGGGGTGGTGGACCGGTACTTTTCAGAGGCGGTATAGTACCGAATTTGATTCATTAGTATCGTGGTACCATACTAATACCGGTATACCGTACACCCCAAGTTCAAGCTAATAGCTGGCTACTCGCTAATGGTCGGAGGAGCACTGTGAGCAAGACAATGTGTCACGACGCCAGACAAGTAGTTCCTCGGTGTTATCTCTTATGTAACAATGTCGTTATAGCTTGGTTATATGCTATACGCAGGTCACAGCATGTAAATAAAGCGTTGTTGGCTTTAAAGGCAGAATAGATGAATCCCCATTGCCTGCATTGTTAGCCGCCTCGTACGAGCAGTTTTTTACTATTTCGAATGCACAGAAAAGAGAAAGGCATGTGTTTCTGTCTCACACAAGGAAATCCGTAGTCGTTTTTGCATTTAGGTCCTTGCTGAGTGAATGACAAACTGTCATGAAAACACTCCCTTGGCAAATGTAAACAGAGACGGTCTTGTGATAGGCTCCAACGCGCTGCTATGACACCATTTGTCATTCTGAACATCTTGTGCTCAATAGTCTTTTTCACATTAAAAAAAAAACATGAATTTGAAAAATCCCTACCTGTGTGTTGGTTTTCGTGGTACACAGCTTGTACTTTTGAGCGGTAGCTCTTCTGGTTCCTACTTTGCTGTCATGACACAATTGGGTCTGACAAGATGTCACCATAACTACGTGTATGGCAGGGCTGATCCTGAACCCAAATTTTAAGGAAAATAAATGTTTTACTCAGCAGTAATGTAATATTGTACTATTGGAGTTTGAACGTGCTTAAGTGTGATATTGCACCCAATCACCACAACTCCAGACATAGGACATAGTGAAAAGATACATATGTAGTGAGAAATTTTGTTGGTTATTAAGCTTTGTCAAGCAGAACATCTTGTCGGTTTTGTTAGGTTAGATACTATATATACCTGTCTGTGGTTTCTCTTTTGTTTTTTAATTATTTTATATATATAGTTTTTTGAAGGTTTCCCCTTCATTGCCACTATATCAGTGGTTCTTAACCTTGTTGGAGGTACTGAACCCCACCAGTTTCATATGCACATTCACCGAACCCATCTTTAGTGAAAAATAAAATGTTTTTTTTCAAATTCAAGACAAAGTTATATGTTTTTGGTAACACTTTAGTATGGGGAACATATTCTAAGTAACGAATACTTAATTTAGAGTTATTTGGACACTAGGGGAACATTCTAAGTAATAAAGACTTAATTTAGAGTTATTTGGTTAGGGTTAGGGTCAGGGTTAGAGAGTTAGGGTTATAATAAGGCCATGTCGAATAAGCCATTAATAAGTACTTAATAATTATTAGTTAAGAGCCAATATGTTACTAATTTGCATGTTAATAAGCAACTAATTAATGGTGAATATGTTCCCCATACTAAAGTGTTACCGTGTTTTTTGTACTGGTGCACAAAATGAACAGTGCATGAACATCACCTTGTTCAAACAACAAAACCAACACAGTGCATAAACTCACAACAAATTACACACCTGCAAACCAGTCAGCTGTTGCCGTATCCGTAATACGCCGATAGGCAGAAGTTTGTATTTACACGATGAGTCGGGTGTGTTTTGACCTCCGCCGAACCTCTGAGGCCGACTCACCGAACCCCTAGGGTTCCATCGAACCCAGGTTAAGAACCACTGCACTATATGCATGGTGGTGGGGGCGTGGCTAGGGGCGTGGTCAACATGACATCATATATGACATAATTATGTTTTCATTTTGATTTGCAATATGCCCATGTGGTGATATCCTTTACACACTGATGTCGCTTTTTGATGCAGTACCGCCTGAGGGATCGAAGGTTTGTAATATCATCACTTACGTGCAGTGATTTCTCCAGATTCTCTGAACCTTTTGATGATATTACGGACCGTAGATGGTGAAATCCCTAATTTCCTTGCAATAGCTCGTTGAGAAATGTTGTTTTTAAACTGTTCGACAATTTGCTCACACAGTTGTTCACAAAGTGGTGACCCTCGCCCCATCCTTGTTTGTGAATGACTGAGCATATATTTTCTAAACAAATGTATGTATGTTTAAGAACAAATATCAGTGTTATTAATAATACCATTAATAATATTAATATTAACATATCAGAATCAGAATGACAATTAGCTTTAACACAAAGAATTTCACTTGTTAGACTGTGCTCTCTTTGTTCAATGCAGTTTCATATGCTGCTGCTTATTGTAAAGGGTAGCTCAAACTATACTTTAATGTTGCAATTTAGTTTGCCAAATATGTAACCAGTCCTTTGAGTTAGATTTTGAAAAAAAAAAAAAAAAAAGGTGTTTTGTTGATATTCTTCACATTGTAAAAATTACCACACTAAAGTGCATTATATAAACACATTAAGTTCACATACATGTAGGAATCACTTTAGATTAATAGTATAATTTGGAGTAAACTGAAAAAAGAAATACAGTTAAGCAGGATGAAGGTTGAGCTGTAATGCCGCTAGCTAAATGCTAACGTACAATGGACTAGCTCAGTGTTTTTCAATCTTTTTTTGAGGCAAGGCACATTTTTCTCATTAAAATAACCGGAGGCACACCACCAGCAGAAAACGTTAAAAAAAATGAAACTCCACCAGGTCGTCATGCCTTATTTTGAGTTTGTTAGTGTTTTCCTGTGTAGTGCTTTAGTTCTTGTCTTGCGCTGTTATTTTGGTGGCCCTTCCTGTTTTGTTGGTGTTTTCCTGTAGCAGTTTCATGTCTTCCTTTGAGCGCTATTCCGCGCACCTGGTTTGTGTTAGCAAGCAAGGCTATTTACATTGTTGCTATCCTTATTTGTGTGGACATTGTTGATTGTCATGTCAAGAACGGACGTACTTTGTGGACGCAGTAAGTTTTTGCTGTCGTCCAGCGTTCTGTTTCTGTTTACTTTGTAGCCAGTTCAGTTTTACTTTCATTTTGCATAGCCATTGCCTTTCCCTTTCGTTAATTTTTGGTTTAAGCATTACATACCTTTTTACCTGCACACTGCCTCCCGATATGGTCTGCATATTGGGATCACAACAAACCATCCTCGTCTCACCCGACACTTTACGACTTTTACAAAGCAATTAACTACCCGCTGCCACCTACTGACATGGAGTATTACATGGTTACCCTGCCAAGTTTTACACAGCACAGACACTAAGCAACGGCACATTATTTGCAGATTATAATTATTGATTTGCAAAAAATATCTTTTGGACCAATTAGGTGAAGTTGCATAATTTCCCACGGCACACCAGACAATATCTCACGGCACACTAGTGTGCCGCGGCACATTGGTTGAAAAACTCTGGACTAGCTCATAGACAAGATAACTCAAATTAGCATGTCCAATCGCAGACACGTATACTGTATATAAACAATCACTCACACTAACATTCATATCTATGGACAATTTACAGTCTCCAATGAAGCTAACATGAATATTTTTGGAATATGGGAAGAAACTGGAGTGCTCGGAGAAAACCCCACGCCCACGGGTACAAACGCAAGATACACACGGCAATGTCAAAACGGAGGTTCCAAGACGCACACGGCTTAAATTTAGACGTTATTGTCGGTAGTAATATCAAAAGATTTAGGGTAATTTACACTGGCTGCATTAATTAGCTTAAAATACCTTTCTCTTCAATTTTCTCTCCTGACTTTTGCCAGGTGTCAACTCATTTAGGTGCGCGACCAGCTGCTGACGCGCTTCTGACAGGCGATTTAGATTTTTTTTATTTTCTAAATAAAGCAATGAGGAAAGTTTTTGTGATATTTGAGCTTTTTTTCCAAACTTATTATAGCTAACAGTACCTAAATAATAGACTATATACAGTATATCCATTCATACAATTCATCACTTAAATTTGTTTTCATGTTAAAAAAAATGTGTTGATGGAAAAAAAAAAAAAAAAAAAAAAAACTATTTTGAAGGTGTGGCGGCAGTAAATTTACTGTGGCGTTGCGCCAAGATCGTTTACATGTAGGGGAAACCCTGTGTGTGTGTATACATATATATATATATATATATATATATATATATATATATATATATATATATATATATATATTAGGGCTGCAACAACTAATCGATTAAAAATCGATTATAAAAATAGTTGGCGATTAATTTAGTCATCGATTCGTTGGATCTATGCTATGCGCATGCGCAGAGGCTATTTATTTATTTTATTTTATTTTATTTTATTTTTTTATTTTTTTTATAAACCTTTATTTATAAACTGCAACATTTCCAAACAGCTGAGAAACAATAATCAAAATAAGTATGGTGCCAGTATGCTGGGTTTTTTTTCCAATAAAATACTGGAAAGGATAGAATTGTAGTTTGTCTCTTTTATCCGATTAGTAATCGATTAATCGAAGTAATAATCGACAGATTAATCGATTATCAAATTAGTTGTTAGTTGTAGCCCTAATATATATATATATATATATATATATATATATATATATATATATATATATATATATATATATATATATATATATATATATATACATATATATATACGTACGTGTGTGTGTGTGTATATATAATTATAAATATATATATGATTTATTATTATATATACATGTATTATATATCATATATGTATGCATCTATGCATATATAAATGTGTGTGTGTGTGTGTGTGTATATATATATATATGTATATATATATATATATATATATATATATATATATATATATATATATATATATATATATATATATATATATACATACACATATATGTATCTGCGATGAGGTGGCGACTTGTCCAGGGTGTACACTGCCTTCCGCCTAAATGCAGCTGAGATAGGCTCCAGCAAAAAGGGACAAGCGGTAGAAAATGGATGGATGGACATATATGTATATCCATCCATCCATCCATCCATCTTCTTCCGCTTATCCGAGGTCGGGTCGCGGGGGCAGCAGCCTAAGCAGGGAAGCCCAGACTTCCCTCTCCCCAGCCACTTCGTCCAGCTCCTCCCGGGGGATCCCGAGGCGTTCCCAGGCCAGCCGGGAGACATAGTCTTCCCAACGTGTCCTGGGTCTTCCTCGTGGCCTCCTACCGGTCGGACATGCCCTAAACACCTCCCTAGGGAGGCGTTCGGGTGGCATCCTGACCAGATGCTCGAACCACCTCATCTGGCTCCTCTCGATGTGGAGGAGCAGCGGCTTTACTTTGAGCTCCCCCCGGATGACAGAGCTTCTCACCCTATCTCTAAGGGAGAGCCCCGCCACCCGGCGGAGGAAACTCATTTCGGCCGCTTGTACCCGTGATCTTGTCCTTTCGGTCACAACCCAAAGCTCATGACCATAGGTGAGGATGGGAACGTAGATCGACCGTTAAATTGAGAGCTTTGCCTTCCGGCTCAGCTCCTTCTTCACCACAACGGATCGATACAGCGTCCGCATTACTAAAGACGCCGCACCGATCCGCCTGTCGATCTCACGATCCACTCTTCCCTCACTCGTGAACAAGACTCCGAGGTACTTGAACTCCTCCACTTGGGGCAAGATCTCCTCCCCAACCCGGAGATGGCACTCCACCCTTTTCCGGGCGAGAACCATGGACTCGGACTTGGAGGTGCTGATTCTCATCCCAGTCGCTTCACGCTCAGCTGCGAACCGATCCAGTGAGAGCTGAAGATCCTGGCTAGATGAAGCCATCAGGACCACATCATCTGCAAAAAGCAGAGACCTAATCCTGCAGCCACCAAACCGGATCCCCTCAACGCCTTGACTGCGCCTAGAAATTCTGTCCATAAAAAAGTTATGAACAGAATCGGTGACAAAGGGCAGCCTTGGCGGAGTCCAACCCTCACCGGAAACGTGTCCGACTTACTGCCGGCAATGCGAACCAAGCTCTGACACTGATCGTACAGGGAGCGGACCGCCACAATCAGACAGTCCGAAACCCCATACTCTCTGAGCACTCCCCACAGGACTTCCCGAGGGACACGGTCGAATGCCTTCTCCAAGTCCACAAAGCACATAGACTGGTTGGGCAAACTCCCATGCACCCTCAAGGACCCTGCCGAGAGTATAGAGCTGGTCCACAGTTCCACGACCAGGACGAAAACCACACTGTTCCTCCTGAATCCGAGGTTCGACTATCCGGCGTAGCCTCCTCTCCAGTACACCTGAATAGACCTTACCGGGAAGGCTGAGGAGTGTGATCCCACGATAGTTAGAACACACCCTCCGGTTCCCCTTTTTAAAGAGAGGAACCACCACCCCGGTCTGCCAATCCAGAGGTACTGCCCCCGATGTCCACGCGATGCTGCAGAGTCTTGTCAACCAAGACAGCCCTACAGCATCCAGAGCCTTAAGGAACTCCGGGCGGATCTCATCCACCCCCAGGGCCTTGCCACCGAGGAGCTTTTTAACTACCTCAGCAACCTCAGCCCCAGAAATAGGAGAGCCCACCACAGATTCCCCAGGCACTGCTTCCTCATAGGAAGACGTGTTGGTGGGATTGAGGAGGTCTTCGAAGTATTCCCTCCACCGATCCACAACTTCCGCAGTCGAGGTCAGCAGAACACCATCAGCACCATACACGGTGTTGGTAGTGCACTGCTTCCCCTTCCTGAGGCGGCAGATGGTGGTCCAGAATCGCTTCGAAGCCGTCCGGAAGTCGTTTTCCATGGCTTCCCTGAACTCCTCCCATGTCCGAGTTTTTGCCTCCGCGACCGCTGAAGCCGCACACCGCTTGGCCTGTCGGTACCTGTCCGCTGCCTCAGGAGTCCCATGAGCCAAAAGAACCCGATAGGACTCCTTCTTCAGCTTGACGGCATCCCTCACCGCCGGTGTCCACCAACGGGTTCTAGGATTACCGCCACGACAGGCACCAACTACCTTGCGGCCAGGAGCTCCAATCAGCCGCCTCGATAATAGAGGTGCGGAACATGGTCCACTCGGACTCAATGTCCAGCACCTCCCTCGTGACATGTTCAAAGTTCTTCCGGAGGTGGGAATTGAAACTCTCTCTGACAGGAGACTCTGCCAGACGTTCCCAGCAAACCCTCACAATGCGTTTGGGCCTGCCAGGTCTGTCCGGCATCCTCCCCCACCATCGCAGCCAACTCACCACCAGGTGGTGATCGGTAGAAAGCTCTGCCCCTCTCTTCACCCGAGTGTCCAAAACATGAGGCCGTAAATCCGATGACACAACTACAAAGTCGATCATAGAACTGCGGCCTAGGGTGTCCTGGTGCCAAGTGCACATATGGACCTTTATGCTTGAACATGGTGTTCGTTATGGACAATCCGTGACGGGCACAAAAGTCCAATAACAAAACACCACTTGGGTTCAGATCCGGGCGGCCATTCTTCCCAATCACGCCTCTCCAGGTTTCACTGTCGTTGCCAATATGAGCGTTGAAGTCCCCCAGTAGAACGAGGGAATCACCCGGGGGAGCACTCTCAAGTACTCCCTCGAGTGAATCCAAAAAGGGTGGGTACTCTGAGCTGCTGTTTGGCGCGTAAGCGCAAACAACAGTCAGGACCCGTCCCCCCACCCGAAGGCGGAGGGAAGCTACCCTCTCGTCCACCGGGTTGAACTCCAACATGCAGGCTCTGAGCCGGGGGGCAAGAAGAATTGCCACCCCAGCCCGTCGCCTCTCACTGCCGGCAACGCCAGAGTGGAAGAGAGTCCAGCCCCTCTCGAGAGAACTGGTTCCAGAGCCCTTGCTGTGCGTCGAGGTGAGTCCGACTATATCCAACCGGAACTTCTCTACCTCGCGCACTAGCTCAGGCTCCTTCCCCCCCAGCGAGGTGACGTTCCACGTCCCAAGAGCTAACTTCTGTAGCCGAGGATCGGACCGCCACATGCCCTGCCTTCGGCTCCCGCCCAGCTCACATTGCACATATATATATATATATACATATTTGTATATATATGTATGTATATATATATAATATATATATATATATATATATATATATATATATATATATATATATCCATCCATCCATCCATCTTCTTCCGCTTATCCGAGGTCGGGTCGCGGGGGCAGCAGCCTAAGCAGGGAAGCCCAGACTTCCCTCTCCCCAGCCACTTCGTCCAGCTCTTCCTGTGGGACCCCGAGGCGTTCCCAAACGTAGATTGACCGGTAAATTGAGAGCTTTGCCTTCCGGCTCATCACCACAACGGATCAATACAGCGTCCGCATTACTGAAGACGCCGCACCGATCCGCCTGTCGATCTCACGATCCACTCTTCCCTCACTCGTGAACAAGACTCCGAGGTACTTGAACTCCTCCACTTGGGGCAAGATCTCCTCCCCAACCCGGAGATGGCACTCCACCCTTTTCCGGGCGAGAACCATGGACTCGGACTTGGAGGTGCTGATTCTCATCCCAGTTGCTTCACACTCGGCTGCGAACCGATCTATATATATATATATATATATATATATATATATATACACGTTAGGTCAGGAAAAAACACAGAGGCTATTTCATCCTTACAAACCTGTTTTGCAGGTTTCCCTGCCTTTCAGGGGATTTTTCCTCTGAAGAGCAGGGAAACCTGCGAAACAGGCTTGTAGGGATTAAATAACCTCTGTGTTTTTTTCATCCCTACAAGCCTGTTTCGCAGGTTTCCCTGCTCTTCGGGGGATTTTTCCTCTGAAAGGCAGGGAAACCTGCGAAACAGGCTTGTAGGGATGAAATAGCCTCTGTGTTTTTTCCTGACCTAATGTATATTCCGCTCTACCACGGTATTGAGCACTGTATAACGGATAAACCACAGAAACCTTGACTATATACAATATATATATATATATATATATATATATATATATATATATATATATATATATATATATATATATATATATATATATACCTGTCTTTCTTTTTGTGTTAGCATGAAAAAAATTACAATTGCTCATCAAAGTCGTCAAGCTCACCCATGGTGTACAACAAAAGTAGTGGTAGAGTAAGCAGTCTTGCTCCGGCTCTACCCTCTATAATAGTAACAGTAACTCAGTACGGTATGAGTAATTTTTTCAAAATATCCACTTGATTTCTAACTTGTCTCATCTGCCTATAGACGAAATTAAATATGATTGGATTTCGTCTGTCAAAAAATAAAATCTCGTTTTAATTCGTTGAATGAATACTCAATTAATTCCAGCATTGTTTTAGTCAACATGCATTTGTTTTTAATCTTTATTGTCTTATATGAGTCAGGGAAAAATAGGTTTTTGACGATAACTTAAAATGAACATTTTTAGTCAACAAAAGAATGAAAAATGGTTCCATTTTCCAATTGGTAAATTTGGTTCTATTTGGACCAGTAATGGACACACATACACACAGCCCTAATCATTTTTTGCACTTTTGCTCCCACTTCAACCTTAGTGGGGAATTGTGCTCCAATAAGCATCTGTCTAGTCGCTAACTGCATTCCTACCAGGATCTGCATGGCGCAGTAGAAGTCCCGTTTAGCCTCTAGGGACTGCTTGCAGAAAGCTCCAAGAATTTCCCTGAGCCATCAGCCATCTGAACGAGGCGTTTAGGGATAATTGTGTAGCCTCTGGAGGATCAGAGATGCAAAAAGCTGCCAGGGGAGCTCCAGTGAGCTCAGACTCTCTAAAATTCTGTTCACGATTAGCACCTCAGTCTCATCCAGTTAGGTAACTTCCACCTAACTGGATGATTGAATGACGTGTGCCATTATCTTAGCGGACACAATATACAGTGAAACCTTCAAGGTAAACATCTGTCCATGCTATGTACGTATGAAGAAGAGTTAACCATGGTATGTTAAAACTAAATAGAAATAAAAGGCCTTATGGAGATGAAACAGGGAGATACTGTCACATCATGGCACATAATCGTATTGTTGCACTGAACATGTTTCTGCCGACATGAAGCATCACAACCCAGCCTGAGATGTTTCTTTTGTTGTTACACAGTAGTACCTCAACTTAGGAGGTTCTATGACCGAGTTCTTAACTCAAAACACTCCTCAAATCACTGTCGCCTGTTGAAATGAATTGAAATGAATTTAGTCGGTGCTTGGCCCTCCGGAAACACTACAATTTTAACATGTAACATGCCTTTTAAAAAGAAAAGAACTAACTTTTAGATAAGAAATATTTTTTGAAAAGCAATACAGTAAAAATGAACTCCAAATAACTACAGTAGTTTTATTAAGTAATGTAATAACAATGTACAATATTTACCTTGGAAAACAGACTTTTACGGTATCTCCTTCCAACTGCTTCTTAGTCAACCACACCATCAGCAGCTTCTCCATATTTTCATGGATAAATGTCCCCCATTTGTACAAAACCCAAAACCAGTGAAGTTGGCACGTTGTGTAATTCGTAAATAGAAACAGAATACAATGATTTGCAAATCCTTTTCAACTTAGATTCAATTAAATAGACTGCAAAGACAAGATATTTAATGTTCGAAATGACAAACTTTATTTTTTTTTGCAAATAATCATTAACTTAGAATTTAATGGCAGCAACACATTGCAAAAATGTTGGCACAGGGGCATTTTTACCACTGTGTTACATGGCCTTTCCTTTTAACAACACTCAGTAAACGTTAAGGAACTGAGGAGACCAATTTTTGAAGCTTTTCAGGTGGATTTCTTTACCATTCTTGCTTGATGTACAGCTTAAGTTGTTCAACAGTACAGGGTCTCCGTTGTTGTATGTTACGCTTCATAATGTGCTGCACATTTTCAATGGGAGACAGGTCTGGACTACAGGCAGGCCAGTCTAGTACCCGCACTCTTTTACTACAAAGCCACGCTGTTGTAACACGTGCAGAATGTTGCTTGGCATTGTCTAGCTGAAATAAGCAGGGGCGTCCATGAAAAAGACGTTGCTTGGATGGCAACATATGTTGCTCCAAAACCTGTATGTACCTTTCAACATTAACTGTGCCTTCACAGATGTGTCAGTCACCCATGCATTGGGTACTAATACACCCCATACCATCACAGATGCTGGCTTTTGAACTTTGCGCTTATAACAATCCGGATGGTTCTTTTCCTCTTTGTTCCGGAGGACACAACGTCCAGTTTCCCCCCAAAAAATTGAAATGTGGATTCGTCAGACCACAGAACACTTTTCCACTTTGCATGAGTCCATCTTAGATGATCTCGGGCCCAGAGAAGCCAGCGGCGTTTCTGGGTGTTGTTGATAAATGGCTTTCGCTTTGCATAGTAGAGCTTTAACTTGCACTTACAGATGTAGCGACAAACTGTATTTAGTGACAGTGGTTTTCTGAAGTGTTCCTGAGCCCATGTGGTGATATCCTTTAGAGATTGATGTCGGTTTTTGATACAGTGCCGTCTGAGGGATCGAAGGTCACGGTCATTCAATGTTGGTTTCCGGCCATGCCGCTTACGTGCAGTGATTTCTCCAGATTCTCTGAACCTTTTGATATTATGGACCGTAGATGTTGAAATCCCTAAATTTCTTGCAATTGCACTTTGAGAAACGTTGTTCTTAAACTGTTTGACTATTTGCTCACGCAGTTGTGGACAAAGGGGTGTACCTCGCCCCATCCTTTTTTGTGAAAGACTGAGCATTTTTTGGGAAGCTGTTTTTATACCCAATCATGGCATCCACCTGTTCCCAATTAGCCTGCACACCTGTGGGATGTTCCAAATAAGTGTTTGATGAGCATTCCTCAACTTTATCAGTATTTATTGACACCTTTCCCAACTTCTTTGTCACGTGTTGCGGGCATCAAATTCTAAAGTTAATTATTATTTGCAAAAAAAAAAAAAAAAAGTTTATCAGTTTGAACATCAAATATGTTGTCTTTGTAGCATATTCAACTGAATATGGGTTGAAAATGATTTGCAAATCATTGTATTCCATTTATATTTACATCTAACACAATTTCCCAACTCATATGGAAACAGGGTTTGTAGATGAGCTCGGGCGCAGCGAAGCCAGCGGCATTTCTGGGTGTTGTTGATAAATGGCTTTCGCTTTGCATAGTAGAGTTTTAACTTGCACTTACAGATGTAGTGACCAACTGCAGTTACTGACAGTTGTTTTCTGAAGTGGTCCTGAGCCCATGTGGTGATATCCTTTACACACTGATGTCGCTTTTTGATGCAGTACCGCCTGAGGGATCGAAGGTTTGTAATATCATCGCTTACGTGCAGTGATTTCTCCAGATTCTCTGAACCTTTTGATGATATTACGGACCGTAGATGGTGAAATCCCTAAATTCCTTGCAATAGCTCATTGAGAAATGTTGTTCTTAAACTGTTTGTGAATGACTGAGCATTTCATGGAAGCTGCTTTTATACCCAATCATGACACCCACCTGTTCCCAATTAGCCTGTTCACCTGTGGGAAGTTCCAAATAAGTGTTTGATGAGCATTCCTCAACTTTCTCAGTCTTTTTTGCCACTTGTGCCAGCTTTAATGAAACGTGTTACAGGCATCAAATTTAAAATGAGCTAATATTTGCAAAAAATAACAAAGTTTTCCAGTTAGAACATTAAGTATCTTGTCTTTGCAGTCTATTCAATTCAATATAGGTTGAAAAGGATTTGCAATTAATTGTATTCTGTTTTTATTTACGATTTACACAACGTGCCAACTTCACTGGTTTTGAAGTTTGTATATTATTTTAACGTTCTTGGTTGGCATTAGAATCCTTCTGCTTCAGTATGGTACAGACTAGCCGTGCTGCGCTCAAACGACCTCACCAACACGGTCGGTCATTCCTATCTTTAATTAAATGTATATTCTCCGTTCTATTGGTTGGAAAATTAAGTCATGTCGATCTCTACCTATAAGATCATGCTGGCAAGTAAGATTTTACAAGGTTCATTGTGGCATTCGCTACACCAACTAGCATAGCTCAAATTTTGCTCGCAACTTAATGCATAATGATTGGTTGATGGACAGCTTGAGAGAGATGGGTACCGTTCACATTTGAACCAATACAATACCAATTCCCGGTACCTGGGAATCGAGACCAGTACTTAACAGTACCAATTTTTTTGTCCTTTTGTGTGTTAAAAAATAATAATTGTTTTTGATTAAAAAAAATAAAAAATTCTATTGCAACCTTTAAAATGTATCATGGTAACTGTTGTCCAGTTGTTACATTATATATTGTTTTATTATCACATTTCTGAGTCTTAATCACAGTTGCAAGTCCCAGATGTTAGATAGCAGTAGTGTATAGTTGATGGTGTGTTGGCTAGTCAGTTCAGTCTTTGCTGTCTAGTCATTTGTTGTGCCCTAAAAAGTGGTAATACTGTAGTATTGTACTTATTACGCACCAGCTGTTTGATTGTAACGTGCCTCTTAGTTGTAGTTTACATTAACAAATTTGGAGATTGCCATGTGAACTCGCTAATGCTATCAGTAGCACGTCAATAGCAAAGCCAGTGTGTATTAGCATCACGCTAGCGCATTTTTGGAATAGTGGAGTCTTATTTGCATGAACAAAGGCACTCAAAGGGTTAGTGAACAACGCTAAACAGCCAATCGCGTAACAGTATCAACTATCATGTTTGGTTGCGCCATCTTGCTGTCTCGCTGTTGATTCTCTGCACGGTGTGAGAAGAGAAATTAAAAATGAGAGCTGCAGAGAGTAAATTGTCAATAAAACAGGAAAATTCACTTTGACAATATGGCAATTTTTTATTTTGTAAAACTGACTTTTGCTGCGCTCATCGTTTCTTTTCAACCCACGTCCGTTCCCTATTGGGATGTACAGAAACAACAGGTTGGAACTAAAGTGCAGGACTGTAAAATGTAACAAATGTGCTACTTTGAAATAATAATTTGGTCCAATAATATTTAAATAATAGTTACTGCATAATATAAATTAATTTCCATACTTAAAAAAGAATAACCGACCAAATTAAATGTTGCACTGACTACGTAACTTCATGGCACTAAACCTGCATAAAATAGTTCTTCTCAGCTTTCTCTGTTTACATTTTCACACTTGGCACTATTTTGTTACACTTCATTAAGCATGTGTTACATATTCTTTATTTTTGCATCTTAATTTTTAAGAGGTTATTGTTAAGTGTTTATTGTGATTTTACAGCAGGGGTGTCAAACTCAAATACAGAGTGGGCCAAAATTTAAAACTGAACAAAGCCGCGGGCCAAGGTTGAACAAATTAACCTTTTAATAGGGACCCAAACAAGTTTTGCATTGAATATTGAACAAGCAAGGCTTATATAACTTTATAGTGACATGCAAAATCGAGTTTCAAATAATAATAATAATAATAAAATATCAATGGCATATCAAATACAATTTAAATAAAAATTGAATGCCTCTTTTCTATTTGCAGCCTTCTGAGGTAAATATCAACATTAACTTTTTCCACAGGCTAATAAATTTGAAAAGAAAATAACAATGAATAAACCAACCATTCAGGACTTTAAACTGCTCAGTTTGCAACACACTGATCTAATCTGATGTGCCCAAGCCAGATACCTGCCATCTTTTTTTGGATGCTAGTTCATTAATGTCGGGGCTCAGGCTTTGAGCTGAGGCAACCTTCATTATCGAACGAAGGTGTTCATCAGTCATTATATCTCGTAGTCCACCCGGACCACGAGATAAGGCACGTCCACAAGACGTGCCTTAAAGGCACTGCTTTTAACGTCCTCTACGAGTTGTCGTCACGTCCGCTTTTCATACATTCTAACAACGTGCCGGCCCAGTCACAAGATATGTGCGGCTTCTGTACGCACACACACGTGAATGCAAAGCATACTTGATCAACAGTGATACAGGTTACACTGAGGGTGGCCGTATAAACAACTTTAACACTGTTAGAAATATACGCCACACTGTGAATCCACACTAAACAAGAATGACAAACACATTTCGGGAGAACATCCGCACCGTAACACAACATAAACACAACAGAACAAATACTCAGAACCCTTTGCATCACTAACTCTTCCGGGACGCTACAAAATAAACCCTCCCCCCCACACACACACACACACACATCTTGTGAGTGCGTGCAGAAGCCGCACATATTATGTGACTGGGCCAGCACTTGTTGGACTGGATGAAAAGCGGACGTGACGATTTTCGGGAGGGGCACTGACATTTGTGAGTCTCCCGGGAGGGTTGGCAAGTAGGAGAATTAGCGGTGAATGCGGTGTTACCGCGGCACCGCCGCTGTATATAATCGGCAGGCCAGTTCTAGTGTTAATTTGATATCGCCTCAAGGTCCAAGTGAAATTACACGGCAGGCCAATTTATGGCCCGCGGGCCAGAGTTTGATACCCATGTTTTACAGGATGAATGATTGTTTTCCATGCTTGTGTTGACATTTCCTTTCCTTTCTGCCTTTTTAGCCGTCGATATTATAATCAGAAGAAGGTTACATTTGAAATAAAAATGTTAACATTGAATTAATTTTTCTCATAGTCCAAATGTCTCATGGGTCATAAAAAATATCAATAATTATCGATATCGATCAATATAAAAAAACTTACATCGTGATACAGTTTTCAGCCATATCGCCCAGCCCGAATAGCAACTGACGCTGGGGTCAAAGTTGGAATTGCCACAAAACACATTTTAAGATATACAACACTCTACTGCCATCTTTGTCGGCTAAAGTGGATATTGCGCGCCTTATTTCGTCACGTTTTATGTGTCAGGTAAACCATATGATTCCCCTTCCTACTGTATGTTTTCTTCTTGTGTATCAATTAGGGCTGCCAACCTTTGGGCACCACATGATCGATTTGATTAGATTCTTGGGGGTAAGGATTCAAATCAGAATCGATTCTCGATTCAAAATGATTCTCGATTCAAAATCATCCATCCATCCATCCATCCACCTTCTTCCGCTTATCCGAGGTCGGGTCGCGGGGGCAGCAGCCTAAGATTCAAATTCAATACTTTTTTAATAACATTGGGTGCCAGTTCTATGACTAACTACATTCCTCCATAGAATAGATAAGCAGCTGTGATACATTTCTATATTACTGTTTTTGTTTAATAAAATTGTACCCAAACATTTATTGAAGTCAAATACAAGAGAAGTATCACGCACTTGTCTTTTGTAAAGTAAATCTGTATAGCAAATATGGGCATCTACATCAACAATATGATTTCTGAGTGGCTGGACAGGATTGACAGGGGAAATATTTTTTTAAATCTATTTAATCAATTAAAAATTTTACAAAAAAGAATCGCAATTTTTTTGACACCCCAGTATCGAGAGTTAGTGGGCGGCCGAGGGTGGAGTCGGCTCTCTTGCTTGCTTTGTTGGGTCTGCTCCTGTCTCTGACCATGCTCCCCTGTCAGCAGACGATGGCGTTGAACACAGTACAGCCCCCCCCCCCTCCCCCAGTCCCCAGCGTTTACCTGTTTCTCACCTTTTTTGTAAGGGCCGCCGGAAGTTGGCAGACCCGTCAGCGATCCTGTTCTGTCTCCCTGTAATGTTTGTCTGATCTTGAATGGGATTATGCTGAAAATCTTAATTTCTGATTCTGATTTTGATACTGTATCGTAAATATGGATATGTTGGCCCACGGCTCATGAGTATTACATTTTTCCTTTTTTGGGGGGGGGGTGAGAGCAGGTGATGCATTATTATAGCGCAAGTGACTTAGTAGCGAAGACACCCACTCACAGCCATCCGAAAAGCCTGAAGCCCTCTCAGACAACAGGAGGCGGGAATGTGTTTTTATACCTCCAGCATCCGTTTATCTCCATGGCTAGTTTGGATATGTTCAGCGGGCATATGACACATCAGGCTTGCAGCGGCCAGAAGCGACACATGACAGAGTTCACAAAACAAGGGGTCAAAGGGTCTTGGTCCCCCTGACCAACATCGTCATCTTCCATTCATTTCGTCAACAAAAACTAGTCAAAGGGCCAAGTGGGTAAAAATGGTGACATAATGGTTCAATGTTGTTGCAGTCGTAGGCAGTAGGATGGATGTCAAGCTGTTTGACCACATTGTTGGAATAAATACCCCCCTGGTGCCCATTCAGAAACTGGATTGTGGGGCAATCCCCCCCACCCTGCTGGATTATGTCTCCCACACACACCTGAACGTTGTGAATGAATCTGTCAACTGAAGGCTATGTCCATTCGAGACCGTTATCCCCTCCTGAGGCAACTTCTCATCTACCTGTTAAATTCACACACACTCAAGGCAGCAACAGTTTCCCCAGAAAACCTCTCGTTATTCAACAAAAAAAAAAAAAAAAAGAGTGGGTCTTACCGTGCGGCGTGCCTATGTTGCGGAGACATCGGAGCACATATGCCGTGTGTCATCGCACGATGCCCGGGAAGCTGCAGCCGGCCAAGAAGGCGCTTCACATCACAGAAACGGAGAGGGAAGCGCGGGGGTTTTCTCCTGGTTTCTTTTTTTTTTTGGTTGAAGGAAGAGGAGGAGGAGGAGGAAGGGTAGAAGGAGGAGGAGGAGGAGGAGGAGAGGGGAGGCTGAGGAGGCAGCAGTGTGCCGGGCTGTGCTGCTGTGGATCACCTGGAGCTCTGTTTGGCTCCGCATTTACTCCTCCACTGCAGCAGTCGCTTGTTTCACAGGATCCCGCACATCACCGCAAAACCAGGATGTGGACTTTGCCGTCCTGCTGGATTGGGGATTCTGCAGCCCCGTTGCACCATGCGCTTCATCCCCCATCAGAATGCACGCCGATGTCCCTTCTCGCACGCGTCGACGCCTTCGCCTGACTCGTATCCCTTGGCGACAAGGGGCAGCTTCTGATGAGTCACAGGTTCTTTTCGGTGGGCCCTGTACTGACTTATTGTTGGCATCACGCAAGCTTCAACTAAACAAGGGGCTCTCAACCTTTTTGACCTCGGGGCCCAACTCTTCCACTACAAAGGGGCCCACTCAAATATTAATTATCTTGATTTTAATAGTATTCAATAATTATATCTAACGTACTAACCAATTTACAACCTTGTTAAATGCTATGAAACCATGTGTTGATCACAAATATTGATATTTATTTAGCACTTATGCCTTAGGCTTAGGTCAGGCCGATTACAAAAATAAGTACCGTATTTTTCGGAGTATAAATCGCACCGGAGTATAAGTCGCACCTGCCGAAAATGCATAATAAAGAAGGAAAAAAACATATATAAGTCGCACTGGAGCCCAGCCAAACTATGAAAAAAACTGCGACTTATAGTCCGAAAAATACGGTACTAATCTAATATACTGCATATGAAAGGACTGCCGACGAAAAATACAATTACTGTATTTTCCGGACCACCGGATTATAAAGCGCACTTCCGATGAATGGTCTATGTTTGATCTTTTTTCATATACAGTATAAGGCGCACCAGATTATAGGGCGCATGAAAGGAGTCATATTATTTAATTTTTTTTCTAAATTGAAAACACTTCCTTGTGGTCTACATAACATGTAATGGTGGTTCTTTGGTCAAAATGTTGCATAGATTATGTTTTACAGATCATCTTCAAGCCGCTTTCTGACAGTCGTTTCCGGATGCGCCGTTTTGTGGACGGTCTTATTTACGTGGCTCATCTTCGGCAGCATCTTCTCCCCTTCATCTTTGTTGTAGCGTGCAAGGACGGGAGTGGAAGAAGTGTCAAAAGATGGAGCTAACTGTTTAAATGACATTCAGAATTTACCTAAATCCATAACGGAGCAGCATCTCCTCATCCGGAAACAACAACAACGGAAATGTGTCCCGTGAAAAAACGTCCGACCGAAACTCTCTAATAATTAAAGTTCTTTGGGTGAATAATGTAAACTCACTACACCGGTATGTTTTAGCGCTTTCATGGTGAGTTTACTGACAGATATAAGAAATAACTTTACACTACTTTATATTAGAAATGGCAACATGTCACATAACTAGAAGATAGAGAAAAAGAAGAAGCTTATCGACTACGGACTACAAAGGCGGATGCGTGCAATCTTTCAGGATTTATGCAGATCCCAAATACAGATCAGCAGGTACCTGAAGGTAAACAAAAGTTGCTTTTGCATAATATTGCAAAACAAAACGCCAGATAATATGTCTTACCTTATACACACACCATAACAATACTCGTAAGTTGAAGCACATCAAGCGGTGCGGCTTCATAGCTTACCAAAGTCGTACTAAAACATTTTGATGGATTTTTGAGCGCTGTGTGTAATGTTCTATATTTTCAATGGAACATATAAAATGTTGCCGTTGTTTACTTGAGTCGTATTGCCATCATAGTGCAGTCTAAATGGATCTCTTATGTTTGACCGCCATCTACTGGTCACACTTATCATTACACCATGTACCAAATAAAATTGCTTCGAGTTCGGTAAGCAAAACCAGAATTATTCCGTACATTTGGCGCACCGGGTTATAAGGCGCACTGTCGAGTTTTGAGAAGAAAAAAAAAAGATTTTAAATAAACTAAACTAATAATTAATATGTTTCTTAACTAGACTGTCGGTAAAATTAAAGTGCAAATAAGAATACATATTTACCAAATTAGTCATGATTCATGCGCGTACCACAAGTGGTGGAAAAGTGTATTACTACTGAGTACTGCTGCGACCCATACGGACCACAGCCGGGAAACAGATATTTTTTGGCGGCCATCTAGGGACCGCTCGCGGCCCAACAATGGTTAAGAAACACTGCTCTATCAAATATTAACACAGAATTAGTAATCTTACTCTTGATTTTAATTATATTCAATATTTATATCTAACCTACTTACAGTTCACAACCTTGTCAAATGATATGAAACAATGTGTTAATCACAAATATTCATATTTATTTAACACATAAACATTATAGGCTTAGGTAAGGCTGATTAGAAAAATAAGTACTTTCCAAATATACTGCATAAATAAATACTGAAAAATAATTGTATGTAAATAAATGTGCATACAATTATGTTGTGCTAAAATAAATGAACTAAATTTATGATGAATATTCTGTGTGGAGTTTGCATGTTTTCCACGTGACTGCGTGGGTTCCCTCCGGGTACTCCGGCTTCCTCCCACTTCCAAAGACATGCACCTGGGGATAGGTTGATTGGCAACACTAAATTGGCCCTAGTGTGTGAATGTGAGTGTGAATGTTGTCTGTCTATCTGTGTTGGCCCTGTGATGAGGTGGCGACTTGTCCACCTCAGCTGCATTTGGCCTTCCGCCCAAATGCAGCTGAGATAGGCTCCAGCACCCCCCACCACCCTGAAAGGGACAAGCGGTAAAAAATGGATGGATGGATGTTTCTTAATTAAACTGTCAATAAAATTAGAGTGCAAAAGAAAATACAGATTTACCACTTTAATTGTAATTTTTGCGCTTAAAGCTGGGGTACCTAGGTTATATTATTTAACTAAAAAAAAATCATTTTAGCATCATACAGTATATCATAACAGTAATAATTTTCTGAAAAAATTGTACGTCTGCGCCTTATAATTAGCTATTTTAGTAAATAAAACCCCGGAAGCTAAACTCATGTGTCTTCTTGGCGGTCAACCCCTCCAGATCCAATCACAGGATTTAGAGCAGTGGTTCTTAACCTGGGTTCGATCGAACCCTAGGGGTTCGGTGAGTTGGCCTCAGGGGTTCGGCGGACCCTCCGCCGCGGATGTTGAGACACACCTGACTCATTGTGTAAATAAAAACTTCTCCATATCGGCGTATTATGGATACGGCAACAGCAGAAGTCACACATTTGCAGTTGTGTAAATTGTTGGGAGTTCATGCACTGTGTTGGTTTTGTTCTTTGAACAAGGTGATGTTCATGCACAGTTCATTTTGTGCACCGGTAAAAAAAACCATATAACTTTGTCTTGAATTTGAAAAAAAAAAGATATATATTTTTTACTGAAGAAGGGTTCGGTGAATGCGCATATGAAACTGGTGGGGTTCGGTACCTCCAACAAGGTTAAGAACCACTGATTTAAAAGTTAAAGTTAAAGTTAAAGTACCAATGATTGTCACACACGAGAGATTATTCTCTGCATTTGACCCATCACCCTTGATCACCCCCTGGGAGGTGAGGGGAGTAGTGGGCAGCAGCGGTGGCCGCGCCCGGGAATCATTTTTTTGGTGATTTAGAGAAAGGAGGTGTGAGCATAGCCCACGGGGGAGCCTCTTCATTGGCTGACTCAATATATAATGAAGCGCATGCACGGTGCAAACTTGTTTTCAATAAAGCACGGCTGCCGAACACCTACCCTATGACCCCGGGAGAATCACTGATGATGTGTCCAGGTTGCACCATGAGGTGTATTATTATAAAACTAATCTAGTATGGCATCGCCATTGACTTCCAGGAAGAGGCTGGATGACAACCCCGAAAGAGTGGTGACAACTGGAGAGACAGTTGACAGCCCGGAAAGACGGTAACCGGGGTAGGGAGGGGTAGCATCCCAAGCTGCCCATATAGCGCTACGAAAAACCCTGAAGATACATCAGACCAAGATAGGCTGCCTAGGGTAACCCGTGGTGCAACGCACAGTGCCAGTACCCTGTACGGCACCTGATGAGACGGAGGAGGATCCAGGCCCGGACACTCCCCACAGTGCCCAGAACCTCCAAGCACCACCGGCGCAGCCCCAGGGCAGACCGTCGGAGGGGGGACGCGTGGCGTAGAGCGCTACCAGGACACAAGTCGAGGGACTGATCACCCTCGACAGGGTCGCCCGGGTGAGGGTGTTTGATTAAGACCCGAAACACCCTATGACCCCGGGAGAATCACTGATGATGTGTCCAGGTTGCACCATGAGGTGTATTATTATAAAACGAAAGATCACAGTACCGGCACTTGCTGTTACAACATATACTGCTTAAAAAAACAAAAAAGAGAAAATCAGAGAAAGAAAAGAAAGACGGTGTATGTCTACAAAAACAAAGAAGAGCCAAAACTGTAATAAATATTGGTCCGGTGTATTCAAGATGGAGGGCATTGCAGGCCAGTTTTGGACTGACTTTGGGCGCGTAAGTGGTTGTTTTCATTCAAGACAGGTAATCTAATGTTCCATTTTCCTATTGTGTGTACCCTTTTGCGTGGCGACGTGTGTTAGCGATAGTCACACGATTGCTGTTCCGTGTATTGTAAGCAGAGACATAGTTTGTGGTTTTTGCATTTAGATTTTTGCTAAACCGTCCATAATTAGAGTATTAAAAAAAATCCTGTTTCGCAGGTTTCCCTGATTTTAAAATCCCCTGACTTGCAGGGAAACCTGCGAAACAGGCTTGTAGGGATGACATAGCCTCTGTATTTTTTCCTGACCTAATGTGTATATATATATATATATATATATATATATGTATGTATGTATATGTATATATATGTGTGTGTATATATATATATATATATATATATATATATATATATAGTATATATATATATATATATATACACACACATATATATATACATACGGTATATATACATATATACACACACACATATTTATATATATATATATATATATGTGTGTGTATATATGTATATATACTGTATGCATGTATATATATATATATATATATATATATATATATATATATATATATATATATATATATATATATACATGCATACATATATGTGTGTGTGTATATATGTATATATATTGATTGGCAACACTAAATTGGCCCTAGTGTGTGGATGTGAGTGTGAATGTTGTCTGTCTATCTGTGTTGGCCCTGCGATGAGGTGGCGACTTGTCCAGGGTGTACCCCGCCTTCCGCCCGATTGTAGCTGAGATAGGCTCCAGCGCCCCCGCGACCCCAAAGGGAATAAGCGGTAGGAAATGGATGGATGGATATATGAATATATATCTATATACTGTATGCATGTGTGTGTATACATCTATATATATATATATATATATATATATATATATATATATATATATATATATATATATATATATATATATATATATATACACATACATATATATACATATATATATATAGTTACATTGTTATATATTGTTACATTGTTATATATTGTTAATGAGCAGGATTGCACAAAATTGACTAACTGATTGTGGGTGGGGCACTACATGAATTAGCCAATCAAAACCCATTAAAATGTGTGTTGTGGATTTTGGAAGTGTATAAAAGGGTAGTTTCTTTGAAGAATGCTTGAATATTAATGACAAAACTCTCGCATGCAGAGTGGATGTCTTGTTATTATAATTATTATTATCATGCCTTTGACTTGACCGATCGTTACTTTATTCCACCAACACAAACATTTTGCTTTCATATTTTCTTTTTCTTTTTTTGATCAGCCTCTTTTGTGTTCTACACAACAGCATACTTTCAGGTTAAAAAAAAAACATTTTAAAATGGAATAGATCAGTTCATTTTTTTTTTTTTTTAAAGAAATGGACCATATTGATTTGAGGCCTTGAGTGCAACTCATTGGCATTCTGATCGAGTACAAGCAGTACTCTAGAGAAATGTGAATGCAGTTCTTTTGATAGAAGTAAAAAAGTTAACGAAAAGCAGATGGAAGAAACGAGGACAACACAAGGCCCACACAAATAAATGGGAATAAATCCTTCATGATAAATGAGATGGAACCTTGATAAGTGGAAAAAAAGACTCAACTGTTAGCATCTGTTAAATGTAGCGACTGAGTTTGAGTCAAACAGTCAAGTAATGATGATGAATTTAAAGACTATGCAAATCATTATTTAAGTATTCAAGGCTGGATCTTGCTCGGTTTTCACAGATGTTTAGTCTTCTGTGTACACCTGTGATTGGAGATCGCAGTACATACTAATTAGTTTAACAAAATATCCCCAAGCTTACTTTCAACCCTAACTTTGTAAGGCTTGCTTACATTTCCATTCAACAAAAAAACTAGCATTCCTATCAGATTTAACCAGGGAAAGCAACATGGTGGACAAACTGAAGGAGCTTGCACTTATATATCTTGTATGAAATTATGATTATATTTTACATTCCACTGGTGCACCAAAATATGACTGAAGGGTATACAAGCTAAATTAGCTAAAAAATGTTTTTTTAAAAGCTAGCGCATGCTAACAGGTATCATTTGTCAAGTAACAAAACATTTGATAAAAAGTTATAGTTAAAGCACCAATGATTGTCACACACACACTAGGTGTGGCAAAATTATTCTCTACATTTGACCCATCACCCTTGATCACCCCCTGGGAGGTGAGGGGAGCAGTGAGCAGCAGCGGTGGCTGCGCCCGATACTGAGGTGTATACCTGCAAAATTTGCAAAAAAAGTCTAGCACGCTAATATCAGAATACTAACTGTGCAGTAGGCCGTTAAAAAAATTCCCTACGGGGCCGCACGTAGGACACCCCTGGTCTACACACCTATTATTGATTGTTTTGTAGCATAATGTATACAAAATCACAATGAATCTGATAGGTTGTGGCAATGACTTGATGTATGTGACTTAATATATTTAGTACATGAAACTGTGCCTCACACTTTAATGAAATAATTTTTGTTATATGTTGAACAAAAATATAAACGCAACACTTTTGTTTTTCCTCCCATTTTTTATGAGTGGAACGCAAAGATGTAAAACTTTTACTATACACACAAAAGACCTATTCCTCTCAAATACTGTTCACAAATCTGACAAAATCTGTGTTAGTGAGCATTTCTTCTTTGCCAAGATAATCCATCCCACCTCGCAGGTGTGGCATATCAAGATGCTGATTAAACAGCATGATTATTGCACAGGTGTGCTTTAGGCTGCCCACAATGAAATGTGCAGTCTTGCTTTATTGGGGTCTGGGGGGGGGGGGGGGGGGTCAGAAAAGCAGTCAGTATGTGGTGTGACCACCATTTGCCTCAAGCAGTGCAGCACATCTCCTTTGCATGGAGTTGATCAGGTTGTTGATTGTGGTCTGTGGAATGTTGGTGCACTCCTCTTCAATGGCTGTGCCAAGTTGCTGGATAATGGCAGAAAGTGGAACACGCTGTCATATATGTCGATCCACAGCATCTCAAACATGCCCAATGAGTGACATGTCCGGTGAGTATGCTGGCCATGCAAGACCTGGGAAGTTTTCAGCTTCCAGGAATTGTGTACGGATCCTTGCAACATGGGGTAGTGCATTGTCATGCTGCAACATGAGGTAATGGTCTTGGATGAATGGCACAACAATAGGCCTCAGGACCTGTGCATTCAAAATGCCATCAATAAAATGCACTTGCGTTCATTGTCCATAACCTCACCCCCACCATGGGCCACTCGATTCACAACGTTGACATCAGTAAACCGCTCTCCCACACATGCTGTCTGCCATCTGCCCTGAACAGTGAAAACTGGGATTCATCTCCAACGTGCCACCCACTCAAGTCGGTTACGACAATGAACTGCAGTCAGGTCGAGACCCCGATGAGGACGACGAGCATGCAGATGAGCTTCGCTGAGACGGTTTCTCATAGTTTGTGCAGAAATTATTTGTTATGCAAACCAATTGTTGCAGCAGCTGTCCGGGTGGCTGGTCTGAGACGATCATGGAGGTGTGCACCTGCTGGATGTGGAGGTCCTTGTGAGGCTGGATGGATGTACTGCCAAATTCTCTGAAACGCCTTTGGAGACGGCTTATGGTAGAGAAATTAACATTCCATTCACGGGCAACAGCTCTGGTGGACATTTCTGGTGGACGCTCCCTCAAAACTTGCGACATCTGTGGCATTGTGCTGTGTGATAAAACTGCACGTTTCAGAGCGGCCTTTTATTGTGGGCAGCCTAAAGCACACCTGCGCAATAATCATGCTGTTTAATCAGCATCTTGATATGCCACACCTGTGAGGTGGGATGGATTATCTTGGCGAAGAAGTGCTCACTAACACAGATTTTGACAGATTTGTGAAGAATACGTTTTTTGTGTGTATAGTAAAAGTTTTAGATCATGAAAAATGGGAGCATGAACAAAAGTGTTGCGTTTGTATTTTTGTATTTGACAGATATGCACACAAATATGTACTGTAAAATATGCTCGCAATGTAATGGCAACAGTACCACCTAGTGGTGAAACATTGTGTGTTCATGCCACCTTTGACCACTCAATTTGCCATTATTTTTTACAACTATGGTTATCACAATAGCAAATATTCTGTCGTTGGAAAGGGAAAAAAGGCCAGTTCACCCTTGAGAAAACGAAAAGTGAGCAATTCTTAATGTGACAAACATCAAACAAGCAGATATCGCTCCATACCCATTGTGAACATTTTTTTTGCTGACAAAGGCAGGAAAATCACAAAATTAACTCTCAGATCATCTCAGATGTGTGGATGGGCCAAAAGTCTACCGTCAGCCCATTTGTACTGTGATGCTAAAATGGAATTAAGTGCAATAAGTTAATTAAGTGCAATATCATACCTCATATGTAATCCATGATGCAGAAGCAAGATGTATGTACAGATAACAAAAGTGAAAATGCATAGTTCATTCATGACAGCTGTCATAGCCACAATTATTACTCAACTATGCCCCCTAGTGGCTGTAAGCAGTATGATGCCCCAGTCATCAGATTGTGTGGACCCGTTTGCTTTCAAAAGTACAGTAGAACTGATCAAGCTTCATCGGTTCATGCTCAGCTGTAGTCTGAGGACCTGGTGCAGGACCCAAGGTATTTATCCTCCTCATCTACATCTTCTCAAGGTACACACTTTAGAGTAGTCAGTGTCCAGTGCAGGACATTGTGGGTTGCTTTTTGTGAGACTGTAAGTGTTTGAGATAAAATGATATCAAAATATATCGGGATGGACGCGTAATCGATATTGATTAAAAATGCGTTTGATAAAAAACGTTCCATTGTTTTTTTCCGTCATCGGAAAAAAATTAAGTTGCGAAGCAAGGTTGGTTGCACAATGGCAGGTAACAGTATCAACTAGCAAGTTTGGTTGCGCCATTTTGTTGTCTTGCGGTTGATTCTTTGCATGGAGTGAGAAGAGAAAGTAAAAATGAAGAAATTGTGGACAAAACATGAAAAGTCACCTCGACGGTAAGGCGTTTTTGTTTGTTTTTTCAAACGCACCGTAGTCAGACCAACGTGGTCTGTAAATGATGCAAGGCGCTCGTTCCCACCAAGACCGGTAAGACCACACCACCTTAGCCGCGCTTACCCTTTAGAGCACAGCTGTAACTTCCTGGCACTGAACCTGCAGACTGCAAACATTGCTTTATTTTGTTACACTTTATTAAGCATTTCCTACATAGTTCTTACTTTTGCACCTTCATTTTAAGAGCTAATTGGTAAATGTTCAATGTGATTTTACCATTGTGTTTACATTGTTTGTTTTCCATGTTCGTGTTGACATTTCCTTGCCTTTCTGCCCTGATAGCTGAGGGGATTATAATTAAGTTAAGTTAAAGTACCAATGATTGTCACACACACACTAGGTGTGGCAAAATTATTCTCTGCATTTGACCCATCACCCTTGATTACCCCCTGGGAGGTGAGGGGAGCAGTGGGCAGCAGCGGTGGTCGCGCCCTAATCAGAGAAATATTATATTTTAAATAAAATGTTTAAATATTTTTTTCTCCTGGTCATTATTTTCCATAAGTCATCAAAAATATTAATGATTATCGATATCGACTGATGTAAAACACTTATATCGTGATACAGTTTTCAGCCATATCGCCCAGCCCTACCTCAGAGAGAGTGTGGCACACTCACTGGCTGTATTGATTCTGCACTGACAATATGCTGCTGTTTAATAATGGCACAATGGGCTGAATTACAAGAGTAACTACATTTGTCCGGCAAATATAATTAATACGTTTGCAAATATATAAATGTAGGGATGAGTGATATGGCCTATAATCTATATTGGGATAATGTTATTATTTGGTATATAAATGAGAATAGGATAATTTAAAAACAAGTTAAAATGGCTCTTAATTTAGATGCTGACATATGTGGTAAAATTTAACGTTATTTCCAGTTGTATTATTTTCTCAAAGCTATTATTAATCTACCTTGTTTGGATACTTTACATTAAGTTTTGGGCGATACTACAAATGTCGGTATCGATCTGATACCAAGTAGTTACAGGGCCAGTGTCGGTCATATCAATGTTGATACTCATACATAATACATGTTCAAGTTTTTGAATGATAAAATCATAATTATCATAATTATAATCAAACACAGGATAGCGGTGTAACCATACCGAAAAAATATTTTAATTTTTTTCCTTATTCCATTTTATCACATCAAAATTTAAAAATTAAGTCAATCATTTCAAAATTACTACCCGCTATCATTTCCTAAGTGTGTATACAATTACAAAAAAAGGCTAACGATATCGATGTAGTATTAACCATGTACTGATACAATACTTGGTATCAATACTGTTGACATATGTATTGATCCGCCCTTCCTTGTTTACGTTCAACTCCAGCCTAGCGGTTAGCTTTGCTTTGTTTGTATCTTTCTATAGGTGTGTATGTAGCATGTTTACAGTAGATATTCCTTGTCCTCCAGCAGTCCAGTGATAATGTTACTTGCGAGAAGGAGCACTGCGGAGGGACGTTAGCCGCTACCTTCTTAGCGAGGACGCCACAATGTGTAGGGATGGGTACCGTTAACATTTGAACTGATACGGTACTGATTCCCAGTAGCTGGGAATCGATACCCGTACCTAACTGTACCAATTTTCGGTACAATTGTGTGTTAAAAATAATAATTGTTTTTCACAATAAGAGCATTTTTTTATTGCAACATTTAAAAATTAGATGATTCTGGTAACTGCTGTCCAGTTTTGTCTTGTTTTATTACATTTTTGAGTCTAATTTGCAAGTCTGATATTAAGTCGCAAATCCAGTTGCAAGCCCAAGACATTAGATGGCAGTAGTGCATAGTTTATTGTGTGTTTTGTTTTTTGTTGTGCCCTAAAAAGTGCTAACACTGTAAGTATGGCACTTATTACGCCCCAGCTGTTTGATTGTAACGTGCATTTTAGGTGTAGTTTTCATTACCAAATTGGGAGGTGTTGAAATCGCCATGTAAAATCGCTAATGCTAATCAGTAGCCTTACTTTACTTGCATTGGAGCGTTTTTTTAGGTGTAGTTTTCATTACCAAATTGGGAGGTGTTGAAATCGCCATGTAAAATCGCTAATGCTAATCAGTAGCCTTACTTTACTTGCATTGGAGCGTTTTTTTTTTTAGTTAATATTGCTTTATTGGCATTGACAATTGTTTGTAGTTTGGTCGAGTGCGCTCTCACCGTCGATGACAGTTTACCGACCGAGGTTTTTGCTGATTCAAGCCAGAATTTGATGGCCGGAAGGCGGAAAACCCCCTGCTGTGTTTTTATTGATGCCTTTCTGGTCTTTGACCTCTGCGGAGTGCAACCAGTATAATCAGCTATTTTGTATCTCCAACTACTCCACACACACACGCACACACACACACACACACACACACACACACACACATCCTTCTTGCGGGTCACGCTGGGTTTACCACTTTTCCCATCATGCACTGCACTATTAGTCAGACGCATAAAGAGAAGTAAATCTTGGTGAAAGGCTGCACTCAGACGTTTCATGCCAACATGATAATGAATCACCACGGCACTAGAGATTAAACAGTGTCAACACTATGTCAAGACTTGGACTTTGGCTTGGTTTGTTCTCCCGAGGTGCAAATGAACATTTGGACCGGATGTGGCGTGAAGGTAGATACATTTTTAATAATAACACTCAAAAGAACAAAAGGCGCGCTCAAGGCGGATGTACAACTTGACTAATGAAAACAAAAGACTTGCACGGGGGCAAAAAACTATGAACAATAAAAAACACTAACTGTGGCAATAATAAACAAACTTACTTGGCATGGACATGAAGTGCGCAGACGTGGACAGAGTGTGACAGGGGGCATAAATGCGAGGATGTCGTCAGGACGAACAACAGAAAATGAAAAGCTTAAATAACAGACATGATTAACGAAAACAGGTGCGTGACTCAAAACGTGAAACAGGTGCGTGACGTGACAGGTGAAAACTAATGGTTGCTATGGTGACAAACAAGAATGCACAATGAGTCCAAACGTGGAACAGGTGAAACTAATGGGTAATCATGCAAACAAGACAAGGGAGTGAAAAGCCAGAAACTAAACAAAACATGACTTAAAACAAAACTTGATTACACAGACATGACACACTACATGTGAATATTGTAATACCAATAATTACAATTATCAATACTATATTTAATGTTTGCTGAAAATATGCCCATGCTTCAAACCATAGTCAACATTGTGGACACAAAAATGATCACCATCGAGTGAGTTGCTTGGGTTATTATGATAAAATAAATGACGTAACACACATCTAATTACTACTTCTTACGTTTGTGTTGCTGTCAGCTAACAACTCTTCAGCTGTGAAAAGCTCATCATGGTGTAATGCAAAACACAATAATTGCATAGTGAAGTGGTGCAGTAGCTCTTATTAATCAATAAACCGTATACACTTTCATTGTTTTTCCAGCTACATGCATGCATGAGCTGGCACCCGGCAGCAAATCGAAAATGGTTCTTGTTCCTTGAAAAGACTAATCCTACTAATTTCTTGAGAGAAAAGACTCCAGCATTGGGTGAAAAAAAAGGATTTGGCCATCTTTGATTACTTCCAACCCTACCCAGACACAAAACAATCAGTCCCTGTAGGGTTTCGCAAGCTTTTTTTTTTGTGATTGTGTGAATTTGCGGCTGCGGCGAAGGTTGCAATGTTTCGGGGCAACTCGTGATTTTATGAACTTGTCCCGAGTGTGTGAATGTGAGTGTGAATGTTGTCTATCTGTGTTGGCCCTGCGATGAGGTGGCAACTTGTCCGCCCGAATGCAGCTGGGATAGGCCCCAGCACCCCGGGGACCTCGAGAGGTAGATGTAGAAAATGGATGGATTTTATCAATATTTTAAGTCAAATATGTTCAAACTACGGCCCGCGCGCCAAGTGCGGCCAGCTGGCATCTTCAATTTGGCCCGCGAGACGGCATGAGTTTAATAAACCATGTGCAAGGTGTATGCATATCATATACAGATAGCCAGAGGTCTGATGGCTGGTCTTTTATCGCCATCTGGTGGCCAACAAAAGTAGCTCAACCATTACATATTCTTGCAAGATAAACAGCGTAGCATTTAATAGTTTATATATGACCCAATCCAAACAACCTTCCCTTGTCATGGTGCAGCACAAAAAGCAAAAAAAAGTCAACAAACATGGTCAGACATGCTCATCGAACTTTGTGGATATTGTAGAAAGACATCCAATCAACATAAAAGAAAAACATCTAAATTACACCCATTTGAATCAATTACAAAGCATGATGGGAAAAATGCAAAACACTCTCCAAATGTATCCATGTTTGGCACATTTTAGCTGCTTGATATTTCTGATTAAAACATTTGCGTAAACAAGGTAGGAGTTGAACTTTCACATACTCTAAATAACCAATACTAATAATTATTAATTTTTTATCCTGTATGTGTGTGTATATATATATATTTACGTGTATGTATATATATATATATATATATATATATATATATATATATATATACACGGTGGCAGAGGGGTTAGTGCGTCTGCCTCACAATACGAAAGTCCTGAGTAGTCTTGAGTTCAATCCCGGGATCTTTCTGTGTGGAGTTTGCATGTCCTCCCCATGACTGTGTGGGTTCCCTCCGGGTACTCCGGCTTCCTCCCACCTCCAAAGACATGCACCTGGGGATAGGCTGATTGTAGCTGAGATAGGCTCCAGCGCCCCCCGCGACCCCGAAGGGAATAAGCGGTAGAAAATGGATGGATGGATGGATGGATATATATATATATATATATATATATATATATACACATACATACATACAGTCGTGGTCAAAAGTTTACATACACTTGTGAAGGACATAATGTCATGGCTGTCTTGAGTTTACAATAATTTCTCCAACTCTTATTTTTTTGTGATAGTTATTGGAACACATAACCCAAAGCTCATGACCATAGGTGAGGATGGGAACGTAGATCGACCGGTAAATTGAGAGCTTTGCCTTCCGGCTCAGCTCCTTCTTCACCACAACGGATCGATACAGCCTCCGCATTACTGAAGACGCCGCGCCTATCCGCCTGTCGATCTCACGATCCACTCTTCCCTCAATCGTGAACAAGACTCCGAGGTACTTGAACTCCTCCACTTGGGGAAAGATCTCCTCCCCAATCCGGAGATGGCACTCCACCCTTTTCCGGGCGAGAACCATGGACTCGGACTTGGAGGTGCTGATTCTCATCCCAGTCGCTTCACACTCGGCTGCGAACCGATCCAGCGAGAGCTGAAGATCCTGGCCAGATGAAGCCATCAGGACCACATCATCTGCAAAAAGCAGAGACCTAATCCTGCAGCCACCAAACCAGATCCCCTCAACGCCTTGACTGCGCCTAGAAATTCTGTCCATAAAGGTTATGAACAGAATCGGTGACAAAGGGCAGCCTTGGCGGAGTCCAACCCTCACTGGAGACGTGTCCGACTTACTACCGGCAATGCGGACCAAGCTCTGGCACTGAGCATACAGGGAGCGGACTGCCACAATCAGACAGTCCGATGCCCCATACTCCCTGAGCACTCCCCACAGGACTTCCCGAGGGACACGGTCGAATGCCTTCTCCAAGTCCACAAAACACATGTAGACTGGTTGGGCAAACTCCCATGCACCCTCAAGGACCCTGCCTAGAGTATAGAGCTGGTCCACAGTTCCACGACCAGGACGAAAACCACACTGTTCCTCCTGAATCCGAGGTTCGACTCTCCGGCGTAGCCTCCTCTCCAGTACACCTGAATAGACCTTACCGGGAAGGCTGAGGAGTGTGATCCCACGATAGTTAGAACACACCCTCCGGTTCCCCTTCTTAAAGAGAGGAACCACCACCCCGGTCTGCCAATCCAGTGGTACCGCCCCCGATGTCCACGCGATGCTGCAGAGTCTTGTCAACCAAGACAGCCCCACAGCATCCAGAGCCTTAAGGAACTCCGGGCGGATCTCATCCACCCCCGGGGCCTTGCCACCGAGGAGCTTTTTAACTACCTCAGCAACCTCAGCCCCAGAAATAGGAGAGCCCACCACAGACTCCCCAGGCACTGCTTCCTCATAGGAAGACGTGTTGGTGGGATTGAGGAGGTCTTCGAAGTATTCCCTCCACCGATCCACAACATCCGCAGTCGAGGTCAGCAGAACACCATCCTCGCCATACACGGTGTTGATAGTGCACTGCTTCCCCTTCCTGAGGCGGCGGATGGTGGTCCAGAATTGCTTCGAAGCCGTCCGGAAGTCGTTTTCCATGGCCTCACCGAACTCCTCCCATGTCCGAGTTTTTGCCTCTGCGACCGCTGAAGCCGCACACCGCTTGGCCTGTCGGTACTTGTCCACTGCCTCAGGAGTCCTATGAGCCAAAAGAACCCAATAGGACTCCTTCTTCAGCTTGACGGCATCCCTCACCGCCGGTGTCCACCAACGGGTTCTAGGATTACCGCCACGACAAGCACCAACTACCTTGCGGCCACAGCTCCAATCAGCCGCCTCGACAATAGAGGCGCGGAACATGGTCCATTCGGACTCAATGTCCAGCACCTCCCTCGTGACATGTTGAAAGTTCTTCCGGAGGTGGGAAGGTGGGTTATGACCGAAAGGACAAGATCACGGGTACAAGCGGCTGAAATGAGTTTCCTCCGCCAGGTGGCGGGGCTCTCCTTTAGAGATAGGGTGAGAAGCTCTGCCATCCGGGAGGAGCTCAAAGTAAAGCCGCTGCTCCTCCACATCGAGAGGAGCCAGATGAGGTGGTTCGGGCATCTGGTCAGGATGCCACCCGAACGCCTCCCTAGGGAGGTGTTTAGGGCACGTCCGACCGGTAGGAGGCCGCGGGGAAGACCCAGGACACGTTGGGAAGACTATGTCTCCCGGCTGGCCTGGGAACGCCTCGGGGTCCCACAGGAAGAGCTGGACGAAGTGGCTGGGGAGAGGGAAGTCTGGGCTTCCCTGCTTAGGCTGCTGCCCCCGCGACCCGACCTCGGATAAGCGGAAGAAGATGGATGGATGGATGGATATTGGAACACATACTTGTTTGTCACAAAAACATTCATGAAGTTTGGTTCTTTTATGAATTTATTATGGGTCTACTAAAAATGTGACCAAATCTGCTGGGTCAAAAGTATACATACAGAAACATACATGATACATTTTTGTGATGTAGAAAAGTTACAATCAAATCAAATTAGCTTCATGGCATGGCCTCTTAACTTCATGTAAGTGATTATGATTGACGACACCTGTTGACTTCTCTGAGCCCATTTAAATAGGGCTCATGTGATGCAGTCATTAGACTCGGTTACAGCACAGATCTAAAAAAAAGGAATCATTGACTTGAACAAGTCAGGAAAGTCACTTGGAGCCATTTCAAAGCAGCTTAAGGTCCCAAGAGCAACTGTGTAGACAATTGTTCGTAAGTATAAAGTGCATGGCACAGTTTTGTCACTGCCACGATCAGGAAGAAAACGCAAGAGATCATCTGCTGCTGAGAGAAAATTGATCAGGATGATCAAGCGTCAACCGAGAACCACCAACAAGCAGGTCTGCAATGAATTGGAAGCTGCTGGAACACATGTGTCATTGTCCACAGTCAAGCATGTTTTGCATCACCATGGACTGAGAGGCTACCATGCAACAAGGAAGCCCTTGCTCCAGAAGCGACACCTTAAGGCTTGTCTAAAGATTGCTGCTGATCACATGGACAAAGATAAGGAGGAAAGTTATGTGGTCAGATTAAACAAAAATTGAGCTGTTTGGCCACAATACCCAGCAATATGTTTGGAGAAGAAAAGGTGAGGCCTTTAATCCCAGGAACACCATTCCTACCGTCAAGCATGGTGGTGGTAGTATTATGTCCTGGGCCTGTTTTGCTGCCAATGGAACTGGTGCTTTACATAGAATAAATGGGACAATGAAAAAGAAGGATTACCTCCAAATTCTTCAGGACAACCTAAAATCACCAGCCCGGAGGTTGGGTCTTGGGCGCACACACGTCAAAAGTGGTAAAGGAATGGCTAAAGCAGGCTAGAATTAAGGTTTTAGAATGGCCTTCCCAAATTCCTGACTTAAACGTGTGGACAATGCTGAAGAAAACCAACCCATTCAGCTGAACTGCACCAATTTTGTTAAGAGGAGTGGTCAACAATTAAACCAGAAGCTTGCCAGAAGCTTGTGGATGGCTACCAAAAACGCAAGTGAAACTTGCCAAGGGACATGTAACCAAATATCAACATTGCTGTATGTATACTTTTGACCCAGCAGATTTGGTCACATTTTCAGTAGACCCATAATGAATTCATAAAAGAACCAAACTTCATGAATGTTTTTGTGACAAACAGGAATGTGCTCCAATCACTCTATCACAAAAAAATAAGAGTTGTAGAAATTATTGGAAACTCAAGACAGCCATGACATTATGTTCTTAACAAGTGTATGTAAACTTTTGACTACGACTTTATATATATATATATATATATATATATATATATATATATATATATACAGGTAAAAGCCAGTAAATTGGAATATTTTGAAAAACTTGATTTATTTCAGTAATTGCATTCAAAAGGTGTAACTTGTACATTATATTTATTCATTGCACACAGACTGATGCATTCAAATGTTTATTTCATTTAATTTTGATGATTTGAAGTGGCAACAAATGAAAATCCAAAATTCCGTGTGTCACAAAATTAGAATATTACTTAAGGCTAATACAAAAAAGGGATTTTTAGAAATGTTGGCCAACTGAAAAGTATGAAAATGAAAAATATGAGCATGTACAATACTCAATACTTGGTTGGAGCTCCTTTTGCCTCAATTACTGCGTTAATGCGGCGTGGCATGGAGTCGATGAGTTTCTGGCACTGCTCAGGTGTTATGAGAGCCCAGGTTGCTCTGAGAGTGGCCTTCAACTCTTCTGCGTTTTTGGGTCTGGCATTCTGCATCTTCCTTTTCACAATACCCCACAGATTTTCTATGGGGCTAAGGTCAGGGGAGTTGGCGGGCCAATTTAGAACAGAAATACCATGGTCCGTAAACCAGGCACGGGTAGATTTTGCGCTGTGTGCAGGCACCAAGTCCTGTTGGAACTTGAAATCTCCATCTCCATAGAGCAGGTCAGCAGCAGGAAGCATGAAGTGCTCTAAAACTTGCTGGTAGACGGCTGCGTTGACCCTGGATCTCAGGAAACAGAGTGGACCGACACCAGCAGATGACATGGCACCCCAAACCATCACTGATGGTGGAAACTTTACACTAGACTTCAGGCAACGTGGATCCTGTGCCTCTCCTGTCTTCCTCCAGACTCTGGGACCTCGATTTCCAAAGGAAATGCAAAATTTGCATGGTTGGGTGATGGTTTGGGGTGCCATGTCATCTGCTGGTGTCAGTCCACTCTGTTTCCTGAGATCCAGGGTCAACGCAGCCGTCTACCAGCAAGTTTTAGAGCACTTCATGCTTCCTGCTGCTGACCTGCTCTATGGAGATGGAGATTTCAAGTTCCAACAGGACTTGGCGCCTGCACACAGCGCAAAATCTACCCGTGCCTGGTTTACGGACCATGGTATTTCTGTTCTAAATTGGCCCGCCAACTCCCCTGACCTTAGCCCCATAGAAAATCTGTGGGGTATTGTGAAAAGGAAGATGTAGAATGCCAGACCCAAAAACGCAGAAGAGTTGAAGGCCACTATCAGAGCAACCTGGGCTCTCATAACACCTGAGCAGTGCCAGAAACTCATCGACTCCATGCCACGCCGCATTAACGCAGTAATTGAGGCAAAAGGAGCTCCAACCAAGTATTGAGTATTGTACATGCTCATATTTTTCATTTTCATACTTTTCAGTTGGCCAACATTTCTAAAAATCCCTTTTTTGTATTAGCCTTAAGTAATATTCTAATTTTGTGACACACGGAATTTTGGATTTTCATTTGTTGCCACTTCAAATCATCAAAATTAAATGAAATAAACATTTGAATGCATCAGTCTGTGTGCAATGAATAAATATAATGTACAAGTTACACCTTTTGAATGCAATTACTGAAATAAATCAAGTTTTTCAAAATATTCTAATTTACTGGCTTTTACCTGTATGTATATATATATATATATATATATATATATATATATATATATATATATATATATATATATATATATATATATATATTTGGCAGGAGGCCGAAAGTCGACTGCATGCAAAGTAATGATATATACTGTATATATATATATATATATATATATATATATATATGCAAAGTAATGATTTATACTGTATATATATATATATATATATATATATATATATATATATATATATATATACATACATACATACAGTATATATATATATATATATATATATATATATGTATATATATATATATATATATATATATATATATATATATACACAGTGTAAATCATTACTTTACATATATATATATATATATATATATATATATATATATATATATATATATATATATATATATATATATATATATACAGTATACATCATTACTTTGCATGCAGTCGACTTTCGGCCTCCTGCCAAATTTTTTAAGCCCCATGTGGCCCCCTCTTTTAAGTGTTCCTTGGAACCTCTAAAAGCACAGGATCTCAACAAAATTTGGAAAACAAATACCATATTGTTGTTTTCCTCGTTTTATACCACACATATATCAAAGTAGGGTTGTCCCGATACCAATAATTTAGTACCGATACCAAAATGTATATCGATACTTTTCGATACTTTTCCAAATACAAGGAACTACGAAAAATGTCAATATTGGCTTAATTTTAACAGAAAATCTTACACTACATTTAACACTGACAGTCACAGAACAATTTTACAAATTTAAAATATAAATTAAAAGGCCTTGAAATGGCATGGACCCTGAAGGGAACGTCTTCCCTGTGCTCCTCGACTGCGGTCTGCACCGGACCGAACATCAGGACAGGTGTAACAACTACATTATTACCTGTCACTCTTTATAACTCCTTGTGCAGACCTGAATGATTATTATTTAAAAGTTTACCTAAGTTTGAAGCAAAGGTGGTAATACTAATCGCCACATTTGGAGAGCAGCTGTTGTGAGACTAGCGTGTGTGTGTGTGCTCCTTTAAGAATGGCAATATGTGGGGTTAGTGACGTAAGTAAGTGAGTGGGCAAGTTAGGAGAGGTAGCGCTAGCATGTGCAGGAGTGTTAATAGCATGGTGGATGTCCGGTTGTGCCCTGTGGAAATTATAAATAAAGTGACTAAGTTGTAACTAATCGACGGCCGTGTCATTCCGACCCATTGTGAAGTGAAGGGTGTTACCCCCGACAAAACATCAGTCCTGGAGGGAACGTTTTCCCTGCTCTCCCCCACCATGGTCTGGGAGCCGACAAGCAGGAAAGGTGTAAAACAGTACTTGCAGCTCTCTGTTTAAAGCGTCACCTTTATAGTTAGTTTTGAAGCCCAAATATCTCCATATTGCGCGTCACTTCACTCTTTATTAACCAGTAGAATCTTAATTTTTTGCCATTTTTTTTCTCAACCAAGATGTTATTGCTTGTATGCACTATGTGTGTGCGTTTTGACACACTCAACATCATGCCCCTCGGCTCTCTAGTCACCCCCGCACAGCGGCATTCAGATGTGAGAATGGTACCGGTACTTTTCAAAGGTGGTATAGTACTGATTTCAATTAAGTTAAATTATTGTTCTGCTCTGCGATGAGGTGGCGACTTGTCCGGGGTGTACCCCGCCTTCCGCCCGATTGTAGCTGAGATAGGCTCCAGCGCCCCCGCGACCCCAAAAGGGAATAAGCGGTAGAAAATCGATGGATGGATATTGTTCTGCTATAATTCATTAGAACTAATAATAGTAATAATAAATACTAATACAGAAAGACATTCTCTGTGTATGTTTTATACTTGAAAAGTGTTTGTCCATCTTAAACATTCATTTATGTTCCAGCATTTGCCAACTGTTGAGCGCGATTTATAGCGCCCATTTCTGTTGGGCAAGGAAAGACGATGAGAGATTATCATCACACTTCAACATCTCATGTCAACATGTAAATCACAGGTGTCAAACTCAAGACCCGGAGGCTAGATCTGGCCCGCCACTTCCCTTTATATGGCCCACAAAAGCCTAGAAGTAGTATTTGTTAATAAAGTACTTTATTTTCTTACAGTACTAAATGTATTTATCTTTTCCATTTTGACATTAAAAATGCATGTGCTGCATGCAATTGTATATCTACTACTGTATCTAATAATGCAACAAGTATTATCCTATCATAAATTTGAAGCAATTTATCCATTAAATTGTAAACTGTAAAAATGACATTAGATTTTACAGTAAAAAAAACACATTTCGGGAGAACATCTGCACCGTAACACAACATAAACACAACAGAACAAATACCCAGAAACCCATGCAGCCCTAACTCTTCCGGGCTACATTATACACCCCCGCTACCAAACCCCGCCCACCTCAACCGACGCACGGAGGGGGTAGCGGGGGGGGGGGTTGGGGTTGGTGGTAGCAGGGGTGTATAATGTAGCCCGGAAGAGTCAGGGCTGCATGGGATTCTGGGTATTTGTTCTGTTGTGTTTATGTTGTGTTAAGGTGCAGACGTTCTCCCGAAATGTGTTTGTCATTCTTGTTTGGTTTTGGTTCAACGTGTGGCGCATTATTAGTAAGAGTCTTAAAGTTGTTTTATATGGCCACCGTCAGTGTAACCTGTGTGGCTGTTGACCAAGTATGCCTTGCTGTCACCTGCGTGGGCAAGCAGAAGATGCATACAACCAAAGGCTGGGCTGGCACGCTGTTTGTACAGATTGTAGATGGCGCTAAATGCTGTACCATCATGGCACGCCCTTATTATTATTGTTAGGGTGAAAATCGGAGAATATTAATCCCGGTAGTTTTCTGCGAGAGGCACAGAAATGCGGAAATCTCCCGGGAAAATCGGGAGATTTGGTATAGGCCAAAAGTTTGAACACACCTTCTCCTCGTTCAATACCTTTTCTTTATTTTCATGACTATTTCATTGTAGATTGTCACTGAAGGCATCAAAACTATGAATGAACACATGTGGAGTTAAGTTAAAGTTCAAGTACCAATGATTGTCACACACACACTAGGTGTGGTGAGATTTGTCCTCTGCATTTGACCCATCCCCTTGTTCACCCCCTTGATTTTGTACTTAACAAAAAAAGGGGGAAATAACTGAAATATGTTTTATAATCTAGTTTCTTCAAAATGAAGGAAGCCAAGAGTGTGCAGAAAAAGTAACCAGAGCAAAGGGTGGCTATTTTGAAGAAACTAGAATAAAAAACATGTTTTATATATATATATATATATATATATATATATATATATATATATATATATATATATATATATATATATATATATATATATATATATATATAAATACATACATATGAAAAAAAAAAAGGTTAAAAACACCTTTTTAATCAGGGTTTTTACTGATCATGTTAAACTCTTCTTAGGTTTTTTGTTGTATTCTCTTATGTTTGTATTTTATTTATTACTCTTATTACTATTCCCTCAATGCAATGTTTTTATTCATTTATATATATATTTTTTCATATATTTCATACTATTTTCTTTTAGATGGCATTAATGTTAGTTATTCTCCAGTGTGGACGCCCCAAAGGTGGCGTTTTCCCTCAACATGCCATGCCATGTTTTGGTATTGTCAACAGTTCCGTGTGAAAAGTGCTATAAAAAAATAAAGTTTGATACAGCAGCATCGCCCAGAATGTATGGCATGCAAACAAACACACACACACACACACACACACACACACACACACACACACACACACACACACACACACACACACACACACACACACACACACACACACACACATTACTCTTACCTGAGTCCTTGTCATGGAAAAGACAGCAGTGGCCACTCTGCACTAACCATGGCAACACCTGTGACACATGAAAAGGTGTGTGACAGATAATAGTACAAATACAGCTGAGTCATGAGAGGCACCAAGTGGGGAGGGGGTCCATTCACACCATACTTGCCAACCCTCCCGAATTTTCCGGCAGACTCCCGAATTTCAGTGCCTCTCCCGAAAATCTCCCGGGACAACCATTCTCCCGAATATCTCCCGATTTCCAGCCGGACAACTATATTGGGAGCGTGCCTTAAAGGCACTGCCTTTAGCGTCGTCTCTCACCTGAAAAGGAGACTATTATATATGTCTTCGTTATCCATAGGTTTATCCATAACAGTGGTTCTTAACCTTGTTGGAGGTACCGAACCCCACCAGTTTCATATGCGCATTCACCGAACCCTTTTTTAGTAAAAAAATTTAAAAAAAATGTTTTTTCAAATTCAAGACAAAGTTATATGTTTTTTTACTGGTGCACAAAATGAACCGAGCATGAACATCACAACAAATTACACACCTGCAAATCAGTGTGACTTCTGCTGTTGCCGTATCCGTAATACGCCGATAGGGAGAAGTTTTTATTTACACGATGAGTCAGGTGTGTTTTGACCTCAGCGTCGGAGGCTCCACCGAACCCCTGAGGCCGACTCACCGAACCCCTAGGGTTCGATCGAACCCAGGTTAAGAACCACTGATCCGTAACCCATAAAGTAGGCAGGCACGGAGCTATTTCTCAGCGTGTGTTTATACCAGCCGGCACGTTAATACACTGACACACAACATCCGGATTCCCATCATGCATTGCTTCAAAACTACGGCAAGTAGTAATGTCCAAAATTTCCAGCCGGACAAACAGTATTGGGGGCGTGCCTGAAAGGCACTGCCTTTAGCATCCTCTCACCTGAAAAGGAGACTACTACATATGTCTCCGTTATCAATAGGTTTATCAATAACCCATAACACGGTGGCCGAATGGATATAGTCACTCATGAACGGTCAGAGAAGCACAAGGCGGCGGCAACGCAGTATTACGGGCCACCTTGCAAGCAACATCTCGTCCTCATTTGCGGATGTTTTCAACAAATCCGTGAAGGATATGTTACCGGATTCAGAGATCGCTCGCCAGTACTCAAATGGCAGAACAAAGGCTACTCAAATAGTGAAAGGTAAGTGTTTTTTTTTTTTTAAGTAAGCAGCAAGTACAGTACAGTTTAGGGATGTCCCGATCCAGGTTTTTGCACTTCCGATCCGATACGATATTGTTTTTGCATTTCCGATCCGATACCGATACTGACCGATACTGGCCTATCCGAGCATGTATTAAAGTTTAAAGTTATTTAGCCTACTTAGTTGTCAGAATCATGTTGAAAAGGGTTTTAGTACTCTTGATAACAACTAGCCAGCTGAATTAGGGGAGTTTCAATAATACACAATGGTTGGTAACAAGAAACTGACCTGTTTATTCAAGGATAAACACAAAATAGACAAAATTATACATGACAAACAGAAATGGCATCATTGAAACTAAGGCTGGGCGATATGGCCTTTTTTTAATATTGCGATATTTTAAGGCCATATAGCGATACACGATATATATCTCGATATTGTAGCTGAGATAGGCTCCAGCGCCCCCCGCGACCCCAAAGGGAATAAGCGGTAGAAAATGGATGGATGGGATGGATTTTGCCTTAGCCTTGAATGAACACTTGATGCATATAATCACATCAGTATGATGATTCTATGTGTTTTGATTGATTGATTGAGACTTTTATTAGTAGGTTGCACAGTGAAGTACATATTCCGTACGATTGACCACTAAATGGTAACACCCCAATAAGTTTTTCAACTTGTTTAAGTCGGGGTCCACTTAAATTGATTCATGATACAGATATATACTATCAGATATATACTATCATCATAATACAGTCATCACACAAGATAATCACATTGAATTATTTACATTATTTATAATCCAGGGTGTGGAGGGGGGCGCCGGATGTAAGGGTCAAAAAGACAGCCAAAAGAGTTTGATATGAGAATAAATCTAAAGTTAAAATATAGGGTAGAAATGCACCCATTTGCAGGAAATGTAGACTTGATTTTCAAAATTTTCTTTTAAGGCTTGCATGTCTACATTAAAACATTCTTCTTCATACTGCATTAATATATGCTACTTTTAAACTTTCATGCAGAGAAGGAAATCATAACTAAAATATCACTAATTTTTTCATACGGTGTTGATCTGGAAATTTTTGCCTCGGCATTTTGATGGTGTGGACGTGTGGCACCGAATGGAGATAAGCGTCTCGACAGACGTTACAATATTTGAACAATGCTGACGAAAACTGTTTTCTCTGTCGTGTCCGTGTGTCGAAAATTGTTATGCACTTATTTTTTTATTTGATTTTGTGCGTGGCATATAATTGCTATGCGCAGAGGACGCTTGAGCAGTGCGCAGAGGGAACGTTGGTTACACGGCTGTGCTAGCATCACAGCTAACGTTAGCCATGCTGCTACCTCTCTGCTGGGAGAGGACGTATACGTATGTGACGTATGACGTGACAGTATGTGACGTGACAGTATGTGACGTGTGTAAGAAGGTGCGCTTGCTGTCTGTGAGAGGGAGACACAGAAAAGAGTGAGAAGAGCCTGTCGTGTAATGCCAGCAGCTAAAAGCAACTGCGTGAGAATCCACAGACCTGTGGATGTGTTGAAGGTGTGCTGGAAAATGCGGAACAGAAATTAGGGAGCATCAGAAAAGTGGAATGTATTATTTAAATCGGTGCGTTGGAAAACACGGACCGGAGTTTTTTTTTAAACTGGATCTGAATCGGCATTTTCCCATGCCTTGCCGATACGCATTTTTTGGCAAATATCGGCGGCCGATCCGATCCAAATATCGGATCGGGACATCCCTACTAGTTAGTAGAACAACTGTGTTTTCATTACTGTGTACTGTACTATATATATATATATATATATATATATATATATATATATATATATATATATATATATATATATATATATATATATATATATATATATATATATATATTTATATATACAGTATATAAAGAAATACTTTTATTTTAGTGAATTCTAGCTATAAATATACTCATCCCCCCTTTAACCCCGCCCCCCGCCTTTATTTTTTTATTAAATCTATTTTTTTTATTAAATCAACATAAAAAACACAAGATACTTACAATTAGTGCACCAACCCAAAAAACCTCCCTCCCCCATTTACACTCATTCACACAAAAGGGTTGTTTCTTTCTGTTATTAATATTTCTGGTTCCTACATTATATATCAATATAGATCAATACAGTCTGCAGGGATACAGTCCGTAAGCACACATGATTGTATTTCTTTATGACAACAAAAAAAAAAAAAAAAAAAAAAAAAAGGTTGGGGACCACTGATTTAGGGGACCTGTTTTTTTGTCCCCATACCGTCAGAGGTCCCCTAAAGGTGACTGTGTAAACATAGCGATGTCCCCATTAGGTAAGCATTGCCAGAACACACACACACACACACACACACACACACACACACACACACACACACACACACACACACACACACACACACACACACACACACACACACACACACACACACACACACACAATGAAATGGCCCATTCATGTTTGTTTTTGTGCAGAAGTGTGCATGACAACAACAACAACGTGCTTAAGCAGTATGCACGTGCGCGTCATCGTACATCACCTTCTTCATGGCTGACATGTTTCCCGCGGTGAGGATTTCTTTCCCGCGCTAACTTCGCCTATACGTCCGCGTGATTATTAGGTCAGCTGTCATCCCCGGTGACATGTGCCCGGTGCTGCTAGGTCCACCTCCACGACGGCGCAGGAGCCAAGAACAATAATAATAATAATAATAACAACAACAACAAAGTCCCTTCTTCTTGTCCAGATGTGGCGTTAGGGTCTCCAACGTTGAGACGAGCACGTCTGACGCCATGTTGTTTCGCCCCCTCCACCACCCTCAAAGTCTGCAGACACACTTGCAGGACACAACTTCTTATAGCGGCTTCTATTTATAGAAAACTGCGCCATCTATATGACAGCTCCGTTTATTTGTTTTGTTTTTTTAATTAAAATGTGTATGCTACAGTGTTTAAAAGAATAATACAGAACTGCAAACAACAAATGTGTAAGAAGTAAATTAACATTTCCATACCTACGATTTCATTACATTTTCAAAATCAATACAAAACTGAATACTTACTCATTTCCCCCCCAAAATGAATCATGCGAAGCAAACGTCTTGTTGTTGTCAGTGCAAACTTTGGTCACTAGATGGCAGCATTTACTGCAGATGCTCTGTCCGTGGTCCTGATTGACAATCACGTCTCATCCAACTAAATGCAGAATATAACCTTTTAAAAATAGCTGTTAAACGTTTTCAGTTTCCTCTTAAAACCCACTTTTATTTTCTGGATTTTAAGTCGGCTTGAGTCGTGTGGTCCTCTGTGTCTTTTATTGTTTTATTCTATGTTATTGATTTGTTTTTACTTACTTTGGTGTTTTTAATCATCTTTATTATTTTTATTTTGTATTAATTTTTATTATTTTATCTATTATTTGAATAAAACTTTTAATTAAATTAGTTATTGTTTTTATGTGCAGCACTCAGGAAACAGTTTGTTAATAGTGCAACATAGTATTAGTTCTACACACACACACACACACATATATATATATATATATATATATATATCCATCCATCTTCTTCCGCTTATCCGAGGTTGGGTCGCGGGGGCAGCAGCCTAAGCAAGGAAGCCTAGACTTCCCTCTCCCCAGCCATTTCGTCCAGCTCTTCCCGGGGGGTCCCAAGGCGTTCCCAGGCCAGCCGGGAGACATAGTCTTCCCAACGTGTCCTGGGTCTTCCCCGTGGCCTCCTACCAGTTGGACGTGCCCGAAACACCTCCCTAGGGAGGCGTACGGGTGGCATCCTGACCAGATATGTATATATATATATATATATATATATATATATATATATATATATATATATATATATATATATATATATGCATACGTTAGGTCAGGAAAAAACACAGAGGCTATTACTTCCCTGCAAGCCTGTTTAGCAGTTTTCTATGCTCTTCAGGGGATTTTTATAAAATACAAATATATATATATATATATACATACATATCCCCCGAAGAGCAGGGAAACCTGTGAAACAGGCTTGTAGGGATGAAATAGCCTGTGTTTTTTTCCTGACCTGACGTATATTCCACTCTACCCCGGTATTGACCACTGTATAACGGATAAACCACAGAAACCTCGAATATATATATATATATATATATATATATATATATATTTTTTTTTTTTTTTTTTTTTTTTTAAAGCAGTTTTGGATTTTAACATGTGACACAGTAAATATTTAATAGTTCAGACTGGGTCAATTAATTTTGCTCTGGATATGACTGAATTTAGCTCAGCAGGTTAGAAAAAAAAATGTTCTCTGTTTTTTCTCAAGATGCTGCACTTCCCCCGAGGAGGCTTGCTTTGTTTATTGCAATATTGCAATAGCAGATTTCAATTCATAACGTCAAAACCAATTCTTACAAGAACATGTTTTGACGTTATGAATTGAAATCTGCTATTGAGTAGGATGATGTTTTTTTTTTAATATTACGACGTAGAAATATGGCTATTGTGTGAATGTGGGACGCATATTATAAGTGTATACTTCCTACTGCTACTTTACATTCATGGTTTATTTTAATGTTGTATCAATTATTTTTACTTGTTTTTTCATGTTTGTAAGACGTCACAATGTAATTTTCCGCCACTGTTTTTTTGTTAGCTATTATATGTTCGAGTCATTAATGAGTCGTTCAAAACTTGTTTTTTTTTTACTGAATGGGTACTCATCTCATTTAACTCACTTCACTACTACTAGCTAAACTAAAGACCAGCTAACATGTCACTGTGCAACTGTTAATTAAACTGCATTGGGTCCTTGTCTTATATCTAATCTCCTTTCTCCTCTCCTGCCCGAGTAGACAAACTATCCTCTTGTTCGGGCCACAAGCTCCACTGACTCACAGGTGTGCAACCAAGACTCCACTTTTATTGACTCACGGGTTGACGAAGACAAGTTTCAATGACTCACGGGTTGACCAAGACCGAAGTCCCACTGACTAATGGGTTGGCAAAAACTCAAATTTTCACTTACTTTCATGTTGACTAAAACTCACGTTTCACGTATTGACTAAGACTCCAGTTTCATTGTCTTACATGTTGACTAAGACTCAAATTTTACTGACTCACATGTTGACTCAGACTCAAGTTTTACTGACTCACATGTTGACAAACACTCAAGTTTCACTGACTAATGGGTTGACGAAGATTTAAGTTTCACTGATTCACATGTTGACTTAGACTCAGATTTCACTGACTCACATGTTGAGAAAGACTTGAGTTTTACTGACTCATGTGTTAAAGAAAACTCAAGTTTCATGTTGACTAAAATTTCAAGTTTTACTGACTCACGTGTTGACCAACACTGAAGTTTCACGTGTTGACCAAGACTGAAGTTTCACATATTGACTAAGACTCCAGTTTCATTGTCTCACATGTTGACTAAGACTCAAATTTTACTGACTCACATGTTGACTCAGACTCAAGTTTTACTGACTCACATGTTGACAAAGACTCAAGTTTCACTGACTAATAGGTTGACGAAGACTCAAGTTTCACTAATTCACATGTTGACTTAGACTCAGATTTCACTGACTCACATGTTGAGAAAGACTTGAGTTTTACTGACTCATGTGTTAAAGAAAACTCAAGTTTCATGTTGACTAAAACTCAAGTTTTACTGACTCACGTGTTGACCAACACTGAAGTTTCACGTGTTGACCAACACTGAAGTTTCACATATTGACTAAGACTCCAGTTTCATTGTCTCACATGTTGACTAAGACTCAAATTTTACTGACTCACATGTTGACTCAGACTCAAGTTTTACTGACTCACATGTTGACAAAGACTCAAGTTTCACTGACTAATAGGTTGACGAAGACTCAAGTTTCACTAATTCACATGTTGACTTAGACTCAGATTTCACTGACTCACATGTTGAGAAAGACTTGAGTTTTACTGACTCATGTGTTAAAGAAAACTCAAGTTTCATGTTGACTAAAACTCAAGTTTTACTGACTCACGTGTTGACCAACACTGAAGTTTCACGTGTTGACCAAGACTGAAGTTTCACGTATTGACCAAGACTGAAGTTTCACGTATTGACTAAGACTCCACTTTCATTGTCTCACATGTTGACTAAGACTCAAATTTTACTAACTCACATGTTGACTCAGACTCAAGTTTTACTGACTCACATGTTGACAAAGACTCAAGTTTCACTGACTAATGGGTTAACGAAGACTCAAGTTTCACTGATTCACATGTTGACTTAGACTCAGATTTTACTGACTCACATGTTGAGAAATACTTGAGTTTTACTGACTCACGTGTTAAAGAAGACTCAAGTTTCACTGACTAATGGGCTGACAAAGACATAAGTTTTACTGACTCACATGTTGACTAAGATTCACGTTTACTGACTCATGTGTTGACTAATAGTCAAGTTTTGCTGATTCACGTATTGACTAAGACTCAAGTTTCACTGATTCACATGTTGACTAAGACTCAAGTTTCACTGACTCACATGTTGACTTAGACTCAATATTTACTGAGTCATGTGTTGACTAAAAGTCAAGTTTCACTGATTCACGTGTTGACTAAAACTCAAGCTTCATTATTCTATGTGTTGACGAAGACTCAAGTTTCACTGACTCACGTGTTGACTAAAAGTCAAGTTTTACTGACTCACGTGTTGACTAAAAGTCAAGTTTCACTGATACACGTGTTGACTGAAACTCAAGCTTCACTCTTTTACGCGTTGAAGAAGACTAAAATTTCACTGACTCACATGTTGACATAGACTCAAGTTTCACGGACTCTCGTGTTTTCAGACTCAAGTTTTGCTAACGTGCGCGTTGACAAAGAATCAAGTTTAACTGATTCACGTGTTGACGAAAACTCAAGTTTTACTGACTCAAGTGTTGACAAAGACTCAAGTTTCACTGGCTCACGTTTTTACAAAAATGTACATATCAATGGCTCACTAGTTGATAAAGACTTAAGTTTCACTGATTCACGTGTTCGATGAAGACTCATGTTTTACTGACTCACAGGTTCATAAAGACTTGATTTCGATGACTAAAGTGTGTTCGACAAAGACTCAAATTTGACTTACCCACATGATGACGAAGACTTAAGATCCACTGACAAGCAGGTGCTCGATGAAGACTGAAGTATCACTGACTCGCAGGTTGACAAAGACTCGAGTTTCACTAACAGGTGTTTAACAAAGACTTGAATTTGAATGACTCACAGGACTAGCGGGTGCTCAACAAAAACAAACAAGAATGACAAACACATTTCGGGATAACATCCGCACCGTAACACAACATAAACACAAATACCCAGAACCCCTTGCAGCAATAACTCTTCCGGGACGCACTTTGGACATCCCTGGTTTAAAGTCATATCCAATAATTGCGACAAATACTTTTTTACTGTCAACTGAGTTTCCTTTTTTTAGACATTTCAGCTGGTGGTGTGCCTCCGGATTTTTTCAACGCAAAAAATGTGTCCTTGGCTCAAAAAAGGTGGAAAAACACCGGATTAGAACACCTGATTCTGATCATTTGGATGGGTGGCCAAATACTTTTGGCAATATAGTGTATATCATTGTTGTAATTGAAATTGATTGATTGAAGTATTTATTTCAAACCTGCACAGTACAACACATTTATTTTTTATTTTTTTACATTTTGGCAGAGACATTTATGCAAGGCTTGAAAAGGGGTCGGATGAAGCAGATGCTTATAATATCCCAACCCCTCTCACTCATTCCACATTTAACATAAACCATATAATACAAGAACAATACCATACAAACAAAAACAAGAAAAACTCCTGTACACTAACAATACAATAGTACCACTGTTAGTATAAGACAAGACAAGACGAGACAAAACACACACACACACGCACACACACACACACACACACACACACACACACACACACACACACACACACACACACACACACACACACACACACACACACAGGCCCAAACACTCTCTGACCCTACAACTCTCTCTCATCGCTCTGTGCTGAGGGAATCACTCTCTTTCCTCCTCGTACTTCTTCAGTACTTCTTTTTTAAACAGTCTTTTAAATTGAATCATATTGGAACAGGTTTTTAACTCGTCCCCTAAGCTGTTCCACAGAGTGACTCCACGCACTGAAATGCACATTGATTTTAAAGTTGTTCTAAATTTAGGCAAATATAATTTGTTGTTTCCTCTAAGACTGTAACTATGGTGAGCATCTCTATCCTGGAATAGGTTTTGTATATTGGATGGTAGAGAGTTTTGGGATGCCCTAAACATAATTTGAGCAGTTTTAAAATTGATCACATCGTGCAGTTTAAGTTGCTTTAACTCCCTGAATAGCGGATTTGAATGTCTGTAGTGAACATAAGACACAATCCTAATGGCCTTTTTCTGAAAATACAAACTTTTTTAGAATGTTTTATTGTAAAGGTTTTATATCAGGGTCTCAAACACCCGGCCCGCGGTCCGCAATTGGCCTGTGAGACGTTATTTTGCGGCCCCCACCTTGATATGAGAGTTGAATGTTAGTGCGGCCCGCAAGTTTTATATGAATGGCGTTTGACAGCGTTGTGTGCGGAGATGAAGGAATCTACCAATCACGGTGTGGTATATGGCTCTCGAGGGCCGGACATAGACGTTACTTGCGTGATGCAAGCAGAGAAACGTTTTGCTGCACGCGCTCTTCCTCCCTCCCTCCCTCGCTCGCCCGCCTGCTCTCTCTCTCTGTAAACAGTCCGGGCCGGGGAGACGAGCGGTCCGGTAGCTTCCGAAGCACTCCGCCGAAGGACCGAGCGACAATACAAAAGTGTGGTGCACTGGACCGCATCGCTGATACTCTGACAGAGAGTCGCTGGGCGAATCGGACGTGTAACACGTTAGTCGTGATGTTAGCCCGTTCGGGGCTAATTGTGCTACCGTAACTGTAAACTCCAGCACAGCTATACGAGAGGAAGCGCTGCCAGGTGTCTAGCAGCAAGAAGTAGGCAAGAGAAGCCATGTTCAAGTTCACGGATTTATTTATTGTTACTTCTCACATAGTAAGGGTGTTGTCTGTGTAATTGTAATAATGCAGACGAGGCGTGTTGGCTGAGTTCTCAACGTTTACTCACATAGCGTGCTCATAACCACATTCTAGCTGACGACATGGCGACATACAATCTTCACCAGGGCTACCGCGCATGCTCGTCACTACTGTTGCATGCTGGGTAGTGTAGTTCTTATATTCCCTAGCTCGGGGGTCGGCAACCCGCGGCTCTAGAGCCGCATGCGGCTCTTTAGCGCCGCCCTAGTGGCTCTCTGGAGCTTTTTCAAAAATGTATGAAAAATGGAAAAAGATGAGGGGGAAAAAAAATTATTTTTGGTTTTAATATATTTTCTGTAGGAGGACAAACATGACACAAACCTCCCTAATTGTTATAAAGCACACTGTTTATATCAAACATTAGAGATGTGCGATAATATCGGCCGATAAATGTGTTAAAATGTAATATCGGAAATTATCGGTATCGTTTTTTTTTTTTTTTTAATTAAATCAACATAAGAAACACAAGGTACACTTACAATTAGTGCACCAACCCAAAAAACCTTCCTCCCCCATTTACACTCATTCACACAAAAGGGTTGTTTCTTTCTATTATTAATATTCTGGTTCCTACATTATATATCAATATATATCAATACAGTCTGCAAGGGATACAGTCCGTAAGCACACATGATTGTGCGTGCTGCTGGTCCACTAATAGTACTAACCTTTAACAGTTATTTTTACTCATTTTCATTCATTACTAGTTTCTATGTAACTGTTTTTATATTGTTTTACTTTCTTTTGTCCATCCATCCATTTTCTACCGCTTATTCCCTTTGGGGTCGTGGGGGGCGCTGGAGCCTATCTCAGCTACAATCGGGCGGAAGGCGGGGTACACCCTGGACAAGTCGCCACCTCATCGCAGGGCCAACACAGACAGACAACATTCACACTCACATCCACACACTAGGGCCAATTTAGTGTTGCCAATCAACTTATCCCCAGGTGCATGTCTTTGGAAGTGGGAGGAAGCCGGAGTACCCGGAGGGAACCCACGCAGTCACGGGGAGAACATGCAAACTCCACACAGAAAGATCCCGAGCCCGGGATTGAACCCAAGACTACTCAGGTTTTGTATTCAAGAAAATGTTTTTAATTTATTTATCTTATTTTATTTTTATTTTTTAAAAGTACCTTATCTTCACCATACCCGGTTGTCCAAATTAGGAATAATAATGTGTTAATTCCACGACTGTATATATCGGTTGATATCGGGATCGGTTGATATCGGTATCGGTAATTAAAGAGTTGGACAATATCGGAATATTGGATATCGGCAAAAAGCCATTTGGACAATATCGGAATATTGGATATCGGCAAAAAATCCATTATCGGACATCCCTATTAAACATGCTTCACTGATTCAAGTATTTGGCGAGCGCCGTTTTGTCCTACTAATTTTGGCGGTCCTTGAACTCACCGTAGTTTGCTTACTTATATAACTTTCTCCGACTTTCTAGGACATGTTTTACACCACTTCTTTTTCTGTCTCATTTTATCCACCAAACTTTTAATGTTGTGCGTGAATGCACAAAGGTGAGTTTTGTTGATGTTATTGACTTGTGTGGAGTGCTAATCAGACATATTTGGTCACTGCATGACTGCAAGCTAATCGATGCTAACATGCTATTTAGGCTAGCTATATGTACATATTGCATCATTATGCCTCATTTGTAGCTATATTTGAGCTCATTAGTTTCCTTTAAGTCCTCTTAATTCAATTTGTATCTCATGACACACTATCTGTATGTAATATGGCTTTTAATTTTTTGCGGCTTCAGACAGATTTGTTTTTTGTATTTTTGGTCCAATATGGCTCTTTCAACATTTTGGGTTGCCAACCCCTGCCCTAGCTCATAACATCACGGTAAGTATGAGTATACATTGTTGCTGACTGGAGAAATCAAATTATTATTATTATTATTATTACTTATGACTGGTTTATTTACTTAATTCTCATTTTGTTCATTTGTATTTTGATTTGATTTCGTGTTGAAAATAAAAATAAAGACATTTAAAAATATTTTTTTAAAGAAATCTTTTCATGCAGCCCAACCTCACCCAGACAGTGGCCCCCAGGTAAATTGAGTTTGAGACCCCTGTTTTATATAATTGTCTTAATTGACCATTTGCACACACACACAAAAAGTTCCTCCTTCCTTTTGTCGCATTGTGGCAAGAAGAAGAAGAAGAATTAATTAATTAATTCTTGGAGTGAGTAAATTAATTAATTAATTTACTCACTCCAAGAAGAAGAACAAGAACTCGGGACGCCGGGAACTCGCGTGTGACGTCACGACCCTTCGATGGCGCCCTGACCTCCCAAAGCTTTGTGCTCATTTGAGGCACGCCGCACGTCACAAGTGGGCCCGACGTGTGCCCGCGTGACTCCTGATTGGGCGCAGACAAAAGCCGCAGAGCGCCGGCCCCGCCCGCGGAGCGGAAGACGTGCAGCTGCGGCAGGTACATGCTTGGTGGGCTCTGCGCGCCGTTCGGAAGTCCTTTCACTAAACGACGACTTGTGGTGTCGGCGGGATGTTGCACGCTGTAGTTTGATGCAAGGCAGCTGTTGGCTTTCTGCAAAGGTGCAAGTCGATGCGGGAGATAAGTGCGGCATGCATTGCGTCATCGCATTTGATCCACGTGATCATGTTTGATGTGTCATAGACGTTGCAGCCCTAATGAGCTTCAACTGTTGTTGATTTGTGTATTTATTTATGCTTTAGCTATGGCAGATGTGTGTTAATTTTAAAGTCATATCTTGGTGTTTTTAGGCGTAGAAATGTTTCCCATTACTTAGCAGCTTAGGTATAGGTGGCAATAATTCAAGGTATTTACTCCATTTAAACTCAAAGCATATTTTATTTCAACATATCCAATGTGAACTTTTTAAATGAATTGGTGCAGCACGGTGCAACAGGGGTTAGTGTGTGTGCCTCACAATACGAAGGTCCTGGGTTCAATCCTGGGCTCGGGATCTTTCTGTGTGGGTTCCCTACTCCGGCTGCCTCCCACCTCCAAAGACATGCACCTGGGGATAGGTTGATTGGCAACACTAAATTGGCCCTCGTGTGTGAATGTGAGTGTGAATGTTGTCTGTCTATCTGTGTTGGCCCTGCGATGAGTTGGCGACTTGTCCAGGGTGTACACCGCCTTCCGCCCGAATGCAACTGAGATAGGCTCCAGCACCCCCCACGACCTCGAAAGGGACAAGCGGTAGAAAATGGATGGATGAAATGAATGTGACTGTGAATGTTGTCTGTCTATCTGTGTTGGCCCTGCGATGAGGTGGCGACTTGTCCAGGGTGTAACCCGCCTTCCGCCCGAATGCAGCTGAGATAGGCTCCAGCACCCCCCCGCGACCCCGAAAGGGACAAGCAGTAGAAAATGGATAGATGGATTATGACTTGTTCTAACTACAAATGTTGTGTTGTTTGTCAGACTGGCTCCCTCTTCGTCGATCTCCGCATCATCATGGGGAATATCAACTACCGCCCCGCAGGAGGTACGACAACTCAAATAACACCATTGTTTGCACGCAACTCTCGCACACGATTAGATGAAACGGTTCACTTTAGGGATAAAGTAAATTAATACCTCAATGTGCGCGCTTAATTGGTTCGAAGAACGAGCTGCATCTTAAAAACCCCGAAGTACTAAACAGTGACGCCCACTGAAATCAATTTAGTCTTCAAAAAAGCACAATTCCAACATGTAACATGCCTTTTAAAATGAAAAACAAACTTTTAGATATAAAACAAATACAATAGAATAACTACTGTAGTTCTTCTTTGGAGTTGCTTCTCAGTCAAACACACCATCAGCAGCTTTTGCATATTTTCATGGGTAAATGTTCGTCGTTTAGCTGTTATTTTAACAACATTGTCCTTTGCATTAGGCTTCAACTGTTTGTGGTGATTTTTTTTCTTTAATTCAATTAACCTCATCCACTTCTTACTCAAACCGCCGTCCCTCACTCTTACTTTCTCCGTTTGTCTGGAAAATAAAACAAAAGGAAGCTTCTAGCTAAAATGTTGCTCGTCACCTGCTTGTGTCTCAAAATACTCAAACCGGTGTTAACTCACAAAAATGAGAATATCGTGCAAAAGTCCATTCATGTCAGCAATTCAACTTCAAATGTAAAACTAATATGTGATATAAACATGCAACATGAAATATGGCAAGCCTTTTTATATATATATATATATATATATATATATATATATATATATATATTTTAATGTAATGCAGATTACAGGTTGTTGTTTTTTAAACATTTTTTTTGCTATTTTCAGTTTGAGGTTTAAATAAGCTGTGAGCCAGAATCAAAACAAGTCTGGAAATAGCTTGAGTGGCATGTTATGAGCTTATATCATATTTTAGTTTCACCTTGTGAATATATTTGCTGGAATAAACAAACCTTTGCCCGATATTCATGTGTTTTGAGTTTCTTCTGTATGCTAAGAAACCCCCCAAAACATGCATACCTTCACCAAAATACAACACTGCAGCAGAACCAAGAATGCCAAACAACAGACAATAAATGCATTAAAAAAACCACTTTTTTCCCTAATCGCAGTAGTTTGAATTAAAAAAAACCTAAACATAAAAGTAAAAATAAAACATGTACACTTATTTTGAGTCCAAATTCAATCATACCATGACCATATTTAGAGTTAAAATTACATTTTTATTTGTTGCTGGCAATGACACCAGAAAGTGGCAATAAATCATTTGTTTGAGTTAAAGATATTCATATTTTTAATGAATTGGATAAATATATTACATATGTTCCTTAGGCCCCAGCACCCCCCACGACCCCAAAAGGGGCAAGCGGTAGAAAATGGATGGATAGATATTACATATGTTCCATTTTGTAGTTTTTAAAAATTTTATTGGGTCATTTTAAAAAGTTTTTGACCATTTTAATGAATCCAGTTTATTTCTGATAAAGTCTGGTGTCCTAGTTTTCAATGTGTGAGCTTCTATGTGACTTCAAGAAGAGCTGCAGATGTTTTAGAAAATGAAACCGTTATAAAACCTGCTTAGTGAACATTAGCAATATCAAAGGCAGGATACTATATTTTTAGTTCCTACAGTACAGTGAGCGAGAGAACCTGTTTCTAAAACCCCAAAGACTGTACAGCATTTTCATCAACCTTACAGTTAGAACATTTAGTTGGGATTAAAAAATCCATTGGAAAAAATAATTTTTGAAATGAAAAATAAATTACATTTATAATTGTTTAGTCTTGTCATTTTCTATTATAATTCAACAAATTATAACTTTAATTTAGCAGAAACTGGCCAGTGAATGAATAATTTGGGGCTGAAGGTAGTTAAGTATTTAAAATACAGTTGTGTCTTAATTTCTAACTGAAACACTCATCCCAGCAGACACAAGACATTAATACAATGTTTATTATACATACATGTCCTTTAAAACGGACTTTGAAACAACGTTGGAAAATAATTGTATTTGTAAACTGAGACAACATTGGTGTCCAACGTTAGATCCACGTTGTTGGTTGGGAAATGACCAAATTTCAATGGTCAAATAAACGTCACAACCTGACATTGAATAAATGTTGTTAAAAAAGCATTTTGTTTCAACCTTGTATTTGTGTTGGAAAATGTTGGTTGGAAAATGACCAAAATTCAATAGTGAAATCAACATCAGAATCCAACAAAACGCATGAAGTTTCAATGTTATGTTTGAGCTGCTGGACGTCAGGACCTAATTCAACAAGTTCTCAACATTGTTTTAATTTCTTGTGCCTGCTGGGATATCTTAAATCGTCACTCATTCAAATTAATTAAAATCAAATTAATTGGCGCATGGCCCTGCCAAAACAGCACAATTTTAACATGTGATAAACGGTATGACGATAAACCACGGTAAAACGTCCCACGGTTAGTATTACTGTTTTAAATTGTAATTATTCTAAAAACATGGTTCATAACATTTGCTAAACTCAGACCGGTGACACTGCTCACTTACTTGGAGAAGCAACCGAGCACTGGCTAGCCTAAATGCTAACATGAATACAAGAGACATTAACAACTTTCCCCTTTAAGCAACAGCATACCACAATCTAAAAATGGATAAACACATTACTGACTGAGTAACTCAGGTATTCAATTGTGTACATTGAACCTACAAGCTCTTTTGGAAAGATCGATCTATACTGGGCGGAATATGACAACAGGAAGTGAATTTGCATGAGGTCGCATAAACCCGACACATTTTTTTTTTAATCTTTAAAAAACCTCAAACCTTTACAAATTAAAATGGAAGAAGATAAACATATTCAAACACTCACATAAAAATGATATGGCGCTTAAACGGGAACTGAACTTTTTTGGAATGTTGCCTATCATTCACAATCCTTATTAAAAACAGGAACATGTATGTTTTTCTTTTTTAATGCATTCTAACTCGTAATAAATGCTAGCAAAAGTCAGCTAACAATGGAGTCAATTGGAGTCGCTCTATTCCGCCTATAAAGCGCTCTAAAAAACATCCAAAGGCGTCTGTCAATGTTTTATATAATGCTGTAAGTGTATATGTAATGTAGTAACAGGCACATTCATAATATGTCATATTTATGCCTTTTGCTCATTTTAAGCATATGGCGGCGTATTAATTTCACAGACGTATCACCATGTTCCCTTTTTCCTTCAACCACGACAAGAAATACCAACTAGGTACATAATAAAACAATCGTTTACTGTACAATGTCTGCTCTCACTGGGATGCTGACTGATGGGATGTTTATATCTTCCCGTTTAGATGAAGAATACACATAATCCTCGCGAAGGGGTAAAAAAAAAGGTGGGTGCACACAAGCATCTTTTTGTGTCTTTCTCGCCATCCACGGGTATAAGTTGAATGTCAAAGTTGACCAACTTCTTGGTTCATGTCCACATCCTTCAACTATCCAGGTGAGAGGCATGATTTGTAATCTAGAATTAACTTTCACCAACTCAAGCAAGAGAGCAGCTCCCCAGCTCTGTATGTCAATATTGCAGCATAAGCTAGTTAGCTCTGTGATCAACATGGCATTAAAAATAGGTCTTTAACGTTAGCGCCTTTATGCTAATAATAGCGCTAATACTTGGTTAATATAAATTGTAAAATAAAATGTTGGATGTCTTTTAAAGGGCTTTATGTGTGGAATAGAGGAACTCTTATTGGACTCCATTGCTAGCTGACTTTTGCTCATATTTATTTATGATTTAGAATGCATAAAAAACAGGTTCTTGTCTTACATAAGGATTGTGAATGATTAGCAAAATTCCCCCCAAAAAGTGCAATTAAGTAGCCTGCACAATATTGTTATATAACATACAGTACACACCTTCTCCTCATTCCATGCATTTTCTTAATTTTCATGACTATTTACCATGTAGATTGTCACTGAAGGCATCAAAACTATGAATGAACACGTGTACTTAACAAAAAAAGGTGAAATAACTGAAAACATGTTTTATACTCTACTTTCTTCAAATTACTGTATTTTTCGGACTCTAAGTCGCAGTTTTTTTCATAGTTTGGCCGGGGGTGCGACTTATACTCAGGAGCGACTTATGTGTGAAATTATTAACACATTACCGTAAAATATCAAATAATATTATTTAGCTCATTCACGTAAGAGACTAGACGTATAAGATTTCATGGGATTTAGCGATTAGGAGTGACAGATTGTTTGGTAAACGTATAGCATGTTCTATATGTTATAGTTATTTGAATGACTCTTACCATAATATGTTACGTTAACATACCAGGCACGTTCTCAGTTGGTTATTTATGCCTCATATAACATACACTTATTCAGCCTGTTCACTATTCTTTATTTATTTTAAATTGCCTTTCAAATGTCTATTCTTGGTGTTGGGTTTTATCAAATACATTTCCCCCAAAAATGTGACTTATACTCCAGTGCGACTTATATATGTTTTTTTTCTTCTTTATTATGCATTTTCGGCCGGTGCGACTTATACTCTGGAGCGACTTATAGTCCGAAAAATAAGGTAGCTACCCATTGCTGTGATTACTGCTTTGCACACTCTTGGCATTCTCTCGATGAGTTTCAAGCACACCTGTGAAGTGAAATCCATTTCAGGTGACTACCTCTTGAAGCTCATCAAGAGAATGCCAAGAGTGTGCAAAAAAGTAATAAGAGCAAAAGGTGGCTATTTTGTAGAAAATAGAATATAAACATGTTTTCCGTTATTTCACCTTTTTTTTGTTAAGTGCATAACTCCACATGTGTTCATTCATATAATTTTGATGCCTTCAGTGACAATCTACATGGTAAATAGTCATGAAAATAAAGAAAACGCATTGAATGAGGTTTGTCCAAACTTTTGGCCTGTACTGTTTATATTTTAAAAGTATGTGTGGCTATTTATTTACTGTATTTCAGTTTTTAAATAAAATTTTGCTATAAGTTTGTATATTTTGTGCACATTCAAAAAATACCGTGATAATAGTAATTCAATCCAATCCACTTTGTTTGTATAGCACATTTAAACAACAAAAATGTTTCCAAAGTGCTGCACAACAATATTAAAAACAATATTCAAATATTATCCTTTGCTCCACCAATGACTGAATGAAAACAAAAAAATAAATAAATACAAAAACTATATAAAAATATGATTAAAAACTATTTTAAAGGGTAAAACCAATTAAAAAAATAAATAAAAATAAACATTTTAAAACACAGAGGACCCCACAACTCACATAGTGTTAAAAGCCAAAGAATAAAAGTGGGTCTTAAGACGAGACTTAAAACACTCCACTGTGGGAGCAGTTGGAACAGGGGCAGAGTGTTCCAGAGCTTACGGCCGACCACAGAGAAGGCCCTGTCTCCCCTGGTTTCAAGTCTCGTCTTGGGCACCACGAGCTGGAGCTGGCTCTCGGACCTCAGAGCACACGCAATTGTGATATGAAATCGTAACAATGTGACATGCTTTTTTTAAAAAGAAAAACTAACTTTTAGATAAGACATTGTATGGAAAACAACACAACAGAATGTACTACAAACAACCGCAGTAGTTTTATGAAGAAATGTAGTAATGCGCAGTGGATTTGTACGGTCCAAGCTGCTTTTGTGAAACACACCATTAGCAGCTTCTCCATATTTTATATGCCGTTCGGATGCTCAGTAGGGATTAGTCTGATAGTGTGGTCCAGAAAAGTACGAGATTGTGTGTGCGAGCTCAGATCTTGGCACTGGAAGAGTGTTTTTGCTGCATCAGGGTTGCGTAACACATCGACTTTCTTCTCCTCCTTTCAGGATCTCCTTTAACTTTCTTCCAAACTCCTACTGCGACGCCATCAGAGGCAGATCTGTCCGCTATGGCTTTCTTTGCGTCCTCCTCCCCTTCCACCTCGTCCTCCAACAGAACGCCGAAGCCATCAGCAGACGTGGCCGCGCGCACCTCGCTCGTCACCGCCACCGACTGGACACGGAAGCTGTCCCCTCCCTCCGAGTGGGCCGTGATAAGCGCGGACGGTGCAGCGTCGCCAAACCGGCGAGGAGAGGCGGCGGGGCGAGACGATGCGGGGCGAGACGGGGCGGGCGCGAGGGCTCCGCGTAGCCTGACGTCGCTACCCGCGTCCACGTGGCAGAACTGGCAGGAGAGAGACAGCGGCTTGGAGGCCGGAGAGGAGCTGACTCAGGCGATACTCGGCATGATGGATCGATACAAAACCTCGCTGGGCCTCAGCCTCGGCACTGATGCTTCCGTGGGACCTGAAGGTAGGAAACTACATCACTGACTGTTCTGAACTCCTCTTTTAATGTCCAGTGGTTTATCAACCAGGTTCAACAGACTTTTAGACGTGTTTCTTGCGACTGAATTCCTAATCAATACCAACAGATTCCACACTATTGATCTATTTATCCAGTGTTTTTTTAACCGTTATGCCGCCAAAAATATCTGCTTCTCAGCTGTGGTCCGTAGAGTATTTATATAGCCCTTAATTACAAGTGTCTCAAAGGGCTGCACAAGCCACAACAACATCCTCGGCTCAGATCCCACTTCAGGGCAAGAAAAAAACTCAACCCAATGGGATACAATGAGAAACCTTGTAATACACTTTTCCACCGCTTGTGGCAGTAATGTCGTGTATAAAGAGTATGGCCAACTAAACAGGCGCCATGTTTGGTACTGTCACGCCAAATTTCTTCCCCCTACAAACCCCCCCCCATTTACTTCCGGGGTCATTTTCTCTTACGTCATTTCCTCTTACCTACGCCTATGTCATTTCTTCTTACGTCATTGACTGCTATCGATAGAATCCAAATCTCCTGAAAATGGTGGTGTCACTGAATGACATTTGTCTTTATCTTTCCCAGGGGACTTATGTCAAACACCAGCAGGCTTCGAAAAATTCCAGGCGGAGTGTTAGGGAAAATTTCAGGCGGAGTGTTAGGGCCGCTGCTGGGAACTTCTGTCTTCGTGGTAACGTGCAAAAAATATTAATTAATATATAATACTGTTAAAGGGGAACATTATCACCACACCTATGTAAGTGTCAATATATACCTTGATGTTGCAGAAAAAAGACCATATATTTTTTAACCGATTTCCGAACTCTAAATGGGTGAATTTTGGCGAATTAAACGCCTTTCTAATATTTGCTCTCGGAGCGATGACGTCACAATGTGACGTCGCATCGGGAAGCAATCCGCCATTTTCTCAAACACTGAGTCAAATCAGCTTATTTTCCGTTTTTTCGACTGTTTTCCTTACCTTGGAGACATCATGCCTCGTCGGTGTGTTGTCGGAGGGTGTAACAACACGAACAGGGATGGATTCAAGTTGCACCATTGGTCCAAAGATGCGAAAGTGGCAAGAAATTGGACGTTTGTTCCGCACACTTTACCGACGAAAGCTATGCTACGACAGAGATGGCAAGAATGTGTGGATATCCTGCGACACTCAAAGCAGATGCATTTCCAACGATAAAGTCAAAGAAATCTGCCGCCAGACCCCCATTGAATCTGCCGGAGTGTGTGAGCAATTCAGGGACATAGGACCTCGGTAGCACGGCAGACGAGCGAGCTAAACCCCCTGGATGTCTTGGCTCACACCGTCCCGAAGATGATTAAGAGAAGAATATCGACCCTAGCTTCCCTGGCCTGCTGACTTGAGGGTATGTCTACAGAATATATTAATTGATGAAAATTGGGCTGTCTGCACTCTCAAAGTGCATGTTGTTGCCAAATGTATATAATATGCTGTAAACCTAGTTCATAGTTGTTAGTTTCCTTTAATGCCAAACAAACACATACCAATCATTGGTTAGAATGCGATCGCCGAATTCGTCCTCGCTTTCTCCCGTGTCGATGGCTGTCGTGTCGTTTTCGTCGGTTTCACTTGCATACGGTTCAAACCGATATGGCTCAATAGCTTCAGTTTTTTCTTCAATTTCGTTTTCGCTACCTGCCTCCACACTACAACCATCCGTTTCAATACATTCGTAATCTGTTGAATCGCTTAAGCCGCTGAAATCCGAGTCTGAATCCGAGCTAATGTCGCTATAGCTTGCTGTTCATTCCGCCATGTTTGTTTGTGTTGGCTTCACTATGTGACGTCACAGGAAAATGGACGGGTGTATATAACGATGGTTAAAATCTGGCACTTTGAAGCTTTTTTTAGGGATATTGCGTGATGGGTAAAATTTTGAAAAAAACTTGGAAAAATATAATAAGCCACTGGGAACTGATTTTTAATGGTTTTAACAATTCTGAAATTGTGATAATGTTCCCCTTTAAATGTCTGTACTTTAAATCAACATTATTGTTGAAACCATTTCACTAATATTAATTAATATATAATACTGTTAAATGTCTGTACTTTAAATCAACATTATTGTTGAAACAATTTCACTACAATATTGTGTGTGCTGCTGTCTTGTGTCAAAGCCGAAGTGTTATCGATCGCTGTCAATGACGTAAGAGGAAATGAACCTGGAAGCAAATGGGGTGGGGGGAAGGTTTTTGTAGGGGGAAGAAATTTGGCGTGACAGTACCAAAGATGTGCGCATGCAATTGCTGTCATTTAGACGTTAGTTTTTCTGACGGAATAAACCAAAATATTACGTCTACATGTAGTTTTTTTTATTTAAATTAATTAATTAATTCATCCATCCATCCATCTTCTTCCGCTTATCCGAGGTCGGGTCGCGGGGGCAGCAGCCTAAGCAGGGAAGCCCAGACTTCCCTCTCCCCAGCCACTTCGTCCAGCTCCTCCCGGGGGATCCCGAGGCGTTCCCAGGCCAGCCGGGAGACATAGTCTTCCCAACGTGTCCTGGGTCTTCCTCGTGGCCTCCTACCGGTCGGACATGCCCTAAACACCTCCTTAAGGAGGCGCTCGGGTGGCATCCTGACCAGATGCCCGAACCACCTCATCTGGCTCCTCTCGATGCGGAGGAGCAGCGGCTTTACTTTGAGCTCCCCCCGGATGACAGAGCTTCTCACCCTATCTCTAAGGGAGAGCCCCGCCACCCGGCGGAGGAAACTCATTTCGGCCGCTTGTACCCGTGATCTTGTCCTTTCGGTCATAACCCAAAGCTCATGACCATAGGTGAGGATGGGAACGTAGATCGACCGGTAAATTGAGAGCTTTGCCTTCCGGCTCAGCTCCTTCTTCACCACAACGGATCGATACAGCGTCCGCATTACTGAAGACGCCGCACCGATCCGCCTGTCGATCTCACGATCCACTCTTCCCTCACTCGTGAACAAGACTCCGAGGTACTTGAACTCCTCCACTTGGGGCAAGATCTCCTCCCCAACCCGGAGATGGCACTCCACCCTTTTCCGGGCGAGAACCATGGACTCGGACTTGGAGGTGCTGATTCTCATCCCAGTCGCTTCACACTCAGCTGCGAACCGATCCAGTGAGAGCTGAAGATCCTGGCCAGATGAAGCCATCAGGACCAAATCATCTGCAAAAAGCAGATGATTAATTAATTTATTTATTTATTTGTATTTTTTTCTATATATAGTTCTAAACATACTCAAGCTCATAAACTTACAATAAAACACGCTTTTATTTCGTCAAAGTAAAAATTTTGCGGCCGTATTTTTTTGCTACATCCCTGCGGGGTTTTGTGACCAGCAGGCACTCTAAAACCCACTGGACGGTGCAATAAACGCAAAAAAAAATACACAGAACGATTGGAAAAAAAACAAAAAACAAACTATTAGTCTCATTAGTCTCAGTTTGGACCAATAATCAGAGAAATGAGGACTTCTGTGTGAAGTATGTCAATGTTATGTATGTATTTGTAATCACTGTATGTGTCACTCATGTATTATTACAACTCATCTTTCCTTTTTGTAACATGCTAAGTCAGGGGTGCTCATTAGGTCGATCAGTGTGTCAGTCGATCACCAGCCACCGACTTCTAAATGCATTTTATTTTAGGTATGTGCTTATGAACAACAAAGATGACTCATTCATTCATAAATATTTATTTATACTGTAACTGTGCTGCTCATTCAGCTGTTACAAAAATTTAAATGATTATTAAAATGTTGTCCATTTAAAGAAAAAAAAAAGAAAATAAGGAAAGGCAAATTGTTAAAAAAAACAACCTTTTTTATGTATTGAAAAAAACAGTTGAATTAGCAACAATGAAAACAACAAATTACAAAATTGAACTTCCTCAAAAAGAAAAGCCTTTTGTGATTTTTTTAAAAAGCTGCACACTGGTATATTGATTATTGATTAACTCTAGGTAATTAGCACTCTAATTAACTCAATGTGTTTAATTTTATCTCTGATTAATTCTTAAAATATTGGCTATTTAATAGATTGTATATTTAATATTAGGATATCTCTGTATTGGTGTGTGTGTGTGTGTGTGTGTGTGTGTGTGTTATCCTGCCTTTTTTTAACGTCATTGCAAATTGACGGTGCTTTAAAAAGTACTTGAATTGATGTAGACAAAGTTTAGCTGGCTGACTTTGGCTAAAATTATAGTTTAAGTTATTTTTCACACAACTTCGTCCCAACACTTGTTATCTAGCTAGCAAAGTACAATCTAACACTCTTACTGAGGCTGAGACTGCTTCTTCCCTCCAGATGTCCGACATCATGTCTCCGCTTTAAATGCATTCAAAAATCCTGCTTACAACCTTCTAAATGTTTTTCAGCATTTTGAGAACCCTCTACATAGTAAATAGCACCCTTGAGTCACCTTTATATACTTTTAATCCAATATAATAATGAGCCAATCAGTGACTATGACACTGAACAGCATGCTCTGATTGGTTTGCTCTCATACTAGTGTGGTATTGATCTTTTTACTTCATTTAGCCATTTTTATGCTTTGAAACGCTTAACTTCTCTCTCTGCCTGCTCTCTGAGTGCAGATATTATTATTTGTTTTTACAATGACTCGGTGTCTTTCATTTATGTGCCAGAGCTGCTCAAACACTTGATAGCCGAGAGA
>NC_084573.2:26160000-26172500 GCF_033978685.3 Nerophis lumbriciformis
GAAACTTACTTTATTTGTCGCCATGCTGGTGAAGATTAGTGATTTAGAAGTAACTAAAACACTGCCGACGGCGGATGGACTTTAGCCGCTGGCTAGCTAGCCATGTCTTAAAGCACCTCTTCCTGAGGGCGTTTCAGTGTTATATCTTCACCTTTATCGTTAGTTTTTAAGCCAAAATGCGTCCATTCTCCGTTTTCTGTCCGCACACATTGTCTGCTTGTAAGCACTCTGTGATTGTGCGCTGCCGAACATGCTCGTCTGCTCATAAACCAGCAATGACGTGACGAATTTGCGGGCGCGAGATGGTAGGGGGCCGGTACTTTTCAGAGGCGGTATAGTACCGAATATGATTCATAAGTATCGCGGTACTATACTAATACCGGTATACCGTACAACCCTACACTGGAGGATGAAGCTAAACATGTTACACACTGAGAGCAAGACAGGCAGCAGAAAGTAAGCAGATATTAACAGGAAATTAACAAAATAAGAGTTAGAGGATAGTATAATAATTGTTGTGTCAGCATTGTCACCGTCAGTACACGACACGTAAGAGGAGGACGGATCCATCCATAAATTAGTGGTGTCGATATTAAGGGTTGTGTCAGTAAACGAGCGATACTAAAGTGATTAAGTCGATTTTTTTTTTTTTTAATATTGTTTTTGTTGTTTTGGTAATGTTTGCAAACTCTGAATAATTCCATGGACACAGGAGGACCATAAGGGCAAAAACAAATATTTTTCAGTAAATGAGTGGCAGATAGTTTTGGTTTAGGTATTTGTGTACTATTGACTTTGTTTTGACAGGGTTTCCCCGGGTCATTAAAAAGCATTTAAAGTCATTACATGGATTTTGCGAAAGTATTTATTTCTGTTTTGTAAGTATTTATTTCGGACATGATTAATAACCAAAAAAGAAGAGAAAAAAACCCCAACAACAAATGAGTAATGAAAATTAGATAATAAAACATAGTGACGTTTGGAACATATGTACAGATGGAATCTTTACAATTTCATATTCCAACATGTCCGAAAAGGAGTAGTTTTGGTCTAAAAATAATTTTGTAACACAATTGTTCACTTTCTTTTTCAATCTTTAACACAACAACAATAAATCAATAAATCAATAATCACATGACCGTTAAATTACTTTATGGTTCACATAATTTACTGAATGTGTGCTAGATTATTTTTTCTTTCATCAATAAGCTTCATTTTTATGGAGGTTAATTTGTATCTTTATTTTGAAAGGTTTTTTTGCACACTAAATTTATGTAAAATTTTTAATCACCCAAATTTTGCTCACACATTTTTATTCAATGAGATTGTCAGCATAATTTGGCGCAAAAAAAAATCAGCTCACAAAATTCTAAGGCAAAAAATTCAGTTCGATAAATTCAGTGTCAAAATAAGTAGTGATGTGCAATACCAATGATTTTCTTTCCGATACTTTGTGCTAATATACGCGTCTGCCAAAATTTATTTTCAAATATATCTAAAAACCAACAGTAAACATGTAAGAAAAAAGATGAAATGTTATGAAAAAAAGCTGATATTTTTAAACTAATAATTAATAATATACTTAGTCACTTATAAGACAAAGTTTTGTCTTTATACACATATATATATATATATATATATATATACGTCAAAATGCCTCCCCTCTTACTTGCCTTTTCAGTATAGTGGAAAAAGTTGACACCCCTGATATAAACAATATAACAATAAATATATATAAAATCTAAACTAAGTTTAGTTAGTTAATTAAAAATAAAATACTAACTTATGAATTGTTCTAAAAAATTACAACAACCATAATAAATGCTGTTAAATGTTTAATGTTTAATATTTTCATGCAGGCAGAATTTTTTACACACTAGGTTATGCAGTTAACCGTATTAGTTTTATTGTAGTCTTACATTGGGAATAAAACAATGTTAGAAAAATAATATACTTAGTCACCTGTAACACAAAGCTGACACTCTCTGTTTTTAGAATTTTTTTAGTTAAAAAAAAACATCAATTTGGCCCTCGCATACTTTGACTTTTCAGTATGCAGCCCTTGGTGGAAAAAGTTTGAACACCCCTGATAGATAGATAGATAGATAGATAGATAGATAGTACTTTATTGATTCCTTCAGGAGAGTTCCCTCAGGAAAATTAAATCAAAAGTATTAATATTTTGATTTGCGCATCGATATAACAATCTGGTATCGGCGGTGTTAATATTTCAGTATCGATCTGCCAATCGCTTAAAAATAAAAAACTTTCGTGAAAACACCAATTAACCTCCGTACACTTTGATGGATAAATAGCTCTGACATTAAGTTAAGCAAATATTTAGATATTTATTTTCATTTGAACAAAAAATTTATTATAAGTAATGCATTATTAGGGGATAACTACATGCAGTACATGTATTTTTATGTCAAAATGGAAAGTAGGTGGGCCAGATTTAATAGGGAAGAAATTAAACAATAAAAATTTGTTAAAAGATGTTTGTATTGTGTGTGTAAAAGTACTTTTTGAGCACATATTACAATAGTGCGATAATAATGACAACTCTGATCATCCTGGCCACAATAATGTGATATGAAATGTTCATTTCAGTTGAGCAAAAATGTAAAAAAGCTGCGTGGAGACATATTTGCTGACATAAAAACATGTTCATAGTTGTATTGATCACAGTAAATCCCCAAATATTTGTATGCACGCTATGAACCAGTCAGATTGTCCACTTCATGAGTATTCCAAAATGTTATCCTGCAGGAGTCTGTCTCGTCTTCCACTGCCAACCGACTCGTGTCAGAATAACAACGCCATCAACTCGGGCACGACGATGCCGCCGTGCAAGGTAGGGAAGGTGGACTATTCAAGTCCGGATGTTCCTCTAATCAACTTCCACTCAACTTCCATTGCAGAGAGAAGAGTCGACGCGGGCCAGGAGGACGTCTCACGGTTTCAAACGTAGGGACAGCTGCTCCTGCTTCCATGCAGGTGCGTTGGTGAAACCTGGTGGACCGCGGTCCGCATCTGTGCCCAGGCGCCTTTTCTGCAAGGACCCTTTTTAATTTAGGACGACCAAAGCTTCTATTTTTAACACGCCCAACTTTTTCCTTCTGGGCATCACATTGGATCATGTGATTATTAGCCAGCCAGGTATTTGTGGGTTCCAATCTGGCCTGGACCTCTCTGTGTAGGTGTGAATGCGAGTGTGAATGCCACATGTGTAGCCCGCCTCCTGCCCAAAGGCAGGAAATGACCTGTCACTTTAAATTACTAATTCACCGCTTTACGGTAATAAATGGACCCGTGCACTGACCAATCGCGTGCGTTGTAATTTCGATCCCGCCCCCGTTTACTTGAAATCACAAAGTAGAGCGTGAGCCAAATAAAAGTCTGCGCTGGCAGCCGACAGAGGATGCGATTATTTGTACAGTAAGAGCAATGCTATTGGAAAAATGGAGGCACGGGCATGGAGTGCAAGAAGGTACGGTAATTGTGGAAGTCTTGTTCAATCACAAGATGGCTGCCCGCGAGGCCTGTGGGTTTGTGTGAGTCTGACCCGTTTTGTGTTTGTTGCAGGAAAGCCGGATGAAAACCTTAATTCGGACATCACAAAGTAAGTAGGCTCTTTACTGGGGTGTCCCCATACGATGCTGATATCGACTTTGCATCTCCTACATGTGCAACACTCCAAAAGTCCTCCATTGAACACCACATGTTTTAGGGAATTCTTTTACAAAAGGTGAACATGCTAGGCCATGGGCTACTAGGCGCTAGCAGCTACACAACAGCTATGCACACAATAGCACACAAGCTATACATACGTAATTAGTAATGTTGTGGCGGGCCATGAAAAATGAGGTGGTGGGCCACGCATACTTGCCAACCTTGAGACCTCCGAATTCGGGAGATGGGGGGGGGGTGTATATTGTAGCGTCCCGGAAGAGTTAGTGCTGCAAGGGTTTCTGGGTATTCGTTCTGTTGTGTTTGTGTTGTGTTACGGTGCGGTTGTTCTCCCGAAATGTGTTTGTCATTCTTGTTTGTGGGTTCACAGTGTGGCGCATATTTGTGACAGTGTTAAAGTTGTTTATACGGCCACCCTCAGTGTGACCTGTATGGCTGTTGATCAAGTATGCCTCGCAGTCACTCGTGTGTGTGTGTGTGTGTGTGTGTGTGTGTGTGTGTGTGTGTGTGTGTGTGTGTGTGTGTGTGTGTGTGTGTGTGTGTGTGTGTGTGTGTGTGTGTGTGTGTGTGTGTGTGTGTGTGTGTGTGTGTCTGTGTGTGTCTGTGTGTGTCTGTGTGTCTGTGTGTCTGTGTGTGTCTGTGTGTGTCTGTGTGTGTCTGTGTGTGTCTGTGTGTGTCTGTGTGTGTCTGTGTGTGTCTGTGTGTGTCTGTGTGTGTGTGAGAGAGAACCGCATATATTATGTGACCGGGTCGGCACGCTGCTTGAATGGAGGAAAAGCGAACGTGACGACAGGTTGTAGAGGACGCTAAAGACAGTGTCGTTAAGGCACGCCCCCAATATTGTTGTCCGGGGAGAGAATGGTTGCCCCGGGAGATTTTCGGGAGGGGCACTGAAATTCGGGAGTCTCCCGGGAAAATCGGGAGTGTTGGCAAGTATGGGGCCACGTAAAATTAAAAAATGATGTGGCGGGCCACGTAAAATTAAATATTTACTTGGCGGGCCACTTAAAATGATGTGGCGGGCCTCGTAAAATTAAAAAGGACGTTGCGGGCCGTATAAAATGAAAAATGTTCTGGTGGGCCACGTAATATGAAAAATTATTTATCGGGCTACATAAAACCAAAAATGACAAGGCACATCATGAAAAATTATGTGGGGGGGGCCACTTAAAATTAAAAATATGGTGGGCAACATTAAATAAAAAATTATGTCGTGGGCCACAAAATAACAAATGATGTGGCGGCCCACGTAAAATGAAAACTGATGTGACAGTCTACATAATACGATGTGTCGTGCAACATAAAAGGAAAGATGATGTGGCAGGCCACATAAAATGAAAATGATATGGCGGGCCAGATAAAACAAAAATTATGTGGTGCGCCACGTAAAATGAAAAATGACGTGGGGGCCACATAAAAGAAAAAAATATATGGTGGGCCACATTAAATTAAAAATGATGTAGCGGGCCCACGTAAAATTAAAACTGACGTGACAGGCTACATATTTGGCGTGCCGCGTAAAATGAAAAATGATGTGTAGGGCCACATAAAATGAGACGTGACGCATAAAATTAAAAATTATGTAACAGGCTACATAAAATTATGTGGGAAGCCACATAACAAGAAAAATGAAAAGGCAGCCCACGTAAAATTTAAAAAAATGCAGCAGCGGCTCACATAAAATGGAAACTTGCATGACAGGCTACACAAAATGATGTGGCGTGACACGTAAAATGAAAAATGATGAGGGCCACGTAAAATGAACATGACATGGCGGGCCACGTAAAATGAAAACTAAGATTAGTTTATTTCAAAGGGGACAATGCAATTTCATAAAGCACATAACTACACAAGGTTAAAACAGCCAGTATTAGCCAGAAGGCTTGTTTTCATATGTAGTCAGATGACAAGGCGAGCCACGTAAAATGACAAATGTGACAGGCTACATAAAATTATGTGGGGAGACCACCTTAAATTAAAAATGACAAGGCAGGCCATGTAAAATAAAAAATGCTGTGACGGGCTACATAAAATGAAAAATGACAAGACAGGCCTTGTGAAATGAAAAATGACATGACAGGACACATAGAATGAAAAATTATGTGATGGACCACACAAAATGAAAAATGACTTGGCAGACCACATAAAAGGACAAGGCAGGCAACTTGAAATTAAAAGACATGTCGGGCCACGATAGCATAAAAGCTCGACATCCGTCATAAGTGTCTTTTAATTGAACCTACATACTGACCTACTCAGTGGCCTAGTGGTTAGTGTCCGCCCTGAGATCGGTAGGTTGTGAGTTCAAACCCCGGCCGAGTCATACCAAAGACTATAAAAATGGGACCCATTACCTCCCTGCTTGGCACTCTGCATCAAGGGTGGGAATTGGGGGTTAAATCACCAAAAAAGTATTGCCGGGCGCAGCACCGCTGCTGCCCACTGCTCCCCTCACCTCCCAGGGGGTGAACAAGGAGATGGGCCAAATGCAGGTGACAAATGTCACCACACCTAGTGTGTGTGTGTGTGTGACAATCATTGGTACTTTAACTTTAACTTGAACAATTGAATCTAAAACAGCAGATTTGTCATTATATACAAGTATCAAATAATTATAGTTGCATATTACTCCTACTGGAATGTCAAACAAACATGTCTGCATTATTCAAATTACTGCATCATGAGCCTAACTTATGTGACCACTTGGTGTCACCAAAAACACAATTATTACTCCACTTTAACTTAAAGACAGCATATGTCCATTTCAGATTGTAAATAACTAACTTAATGTTTTTTATAACAATTTTTACTTGATGAAACTTTTTTTTTTTTTTTTTAACATTCCACACTACATAACAGGATGAATATAGGATGAATATCCGCATCAGCCAATAATTCAAGGCTCCACTATCGTTATCGGAAGTGAAAACGTATCAGGACACCCCAACTCTTTACATAAATATTTTATTTAAGTATTTAATAATGTACTCTAAGATGCTGACACTTTCAGACCTGCGGACGGCCTGCGCTCCGTGCTGCGGCGTCATGGCGGCTCCAAAAGAAACTCCCTGCTGCGCTGGTGTCAAGGTCTTACGCAGGAGTATGAGGTTCAAAAGAACAGCTTTTTTTAAAAAAAACAAAAACAGAATGCGTTTTTAATTCTGGCTCAAAATCCAACTTGAACATGTTTGTTTCTGCGACAGAATATTGACATCACAAACTTCAGCACCAGTTGGGAGGACGGTTTGGCCTTCTGTGCCGTCTATCACAAGTACCTGCCCGATTGCATACCTTACAACCGCCTCAAGCCAGCAGACAAGGTACATGTTTCTGAAGTACTGCCTTCCTTCTGGAGCCCTGGCTCACAACTGGTGGTGTGGCTCCATGCCTGTGCAAAAGAATCAGCATAGTGAAATAGTCAGTGTCAAAGCCCTCTTCCCTTGAAATTCAATTATTAATCCTGAAAAAAGAGCACCATTTTAACATACTGTAAAAAAAAAAAATAGAAGAAGCCAACTTCTAGATCAGGAATGTCGTTTTTATCGCCTTTATGGCTGCCCTCAGAAGGCCGCTTGATACTGTGAAAGAATATGAATATAAACTTATAATTGATATAATCCAAAACAGCTGCCTAAAGGAGTGAGGGACAACTTGCTTTTACATTGTAGGTCAGGTGATGAGCAGATATTGAAGTACAATATTTTTGACAACTGAAATAAAGACAAATCGTGTTGCATAATTAGATAATATTCATGTGTAGAAGATATGCAAGCGCATGCAGTACATTTATTTCTCTGTCAAAAAAAACCCCAAACGCATACGTTTAGCCAGAAAAGTATTTTAATATTTCTAGACTTTCGTAGGCCACCAAAAAATAAGGAGGTCCATATAAAATGACAAATGATGTGGGAGGCCACATCATATGATTCCAGCAGGCCACATAGAATGAAAAATTATGTGGCGGGCTATATAAAATAATTCCAGCAGGCCATACAAAAGGAGAAATTAATGTGGCGGGCTGCATAAAAGGAAAAATTGTGTGGCAGGCAACATAAAATGAAAAATTATGTGGCGGGTCGCATATCTAAAAAATTATGAGGCGGTCCACATAAAAGGAAAAATGATGTGGCGAGCCACATAAAATGATACATGACATGGCGGGGGGTTCATAAGGTGAAAAATGAAGTGGCGAGCCACATGAAATGATGTGACGGTACATATAAGATGAAAAATGATATGGCAAGCCACATAAAATGAAGTGGCGGGCTACATAAAATAAAGTGGCGGGCCACTTCAAATGACAAATAGAGTGGCGGGCCACGTAAAAAGACAAATATACGTAATGGCCCACATAAAACGACAAATAGAATATCATACAATGATGTAGTGGGCCACATAAAATGACAAATGATGTAACGGGCCAGAAAAAATGACAAATAACATACCATACAATAACGTGACGAGCCACATAAAATGAAAAATGATGTGGCGAGCCACATAAAATGACAGTTGATGTGGGCCACATAAAAGGATGTGGCATGCCACATAAAAGGAAAAATGTTGTAGCGGGCCACATAAAATTATAAATTACGTGGCAGGCTACATAAAACGACAAATACAATACCATACAATGATGTACTGGACCACATCAAATGACAAATGATGTGACAAGCCACATAAATTACAAATAACATACTATACAATGACATGGCGAGCCACAAAAAATGAAACATGACGTGGCTGGCTACAGAAAATAACATGGCGGGCCACATCAAATGAAAAATGATGTGACGAGCCACTTAAAATGACAAATTACGTGACGGGCCACATTAAATTACAAATAACATACTATACAATGACATGGCGAGCCACATAAAATGAAACATGATGTGGCTGGCTACAGAAAATAACATGGCAGGCCACATCAAATGACAAATGACGTGACAGGCCACTTTAAATGACAAATGACGTGGTGGCTCACATAAAAAGAAAAATTATGTGGCAAGCTGCATAAAATAACATGGTCTGCCACATCAAATGACAAATGAAGTGGCCGGGTCACGTATAATGACAAAAAACATACCGTACAATGATGTGGCGAGCCACATAAAATGAAAAATGATGACGCGGTCCACTTAAAATGACAGACGTGACATCTGACAGGCCACTTAAAATGACAAATGACATGGCAGGCCAATTTAAATGACAAATGATTATCATTGTAATATAAAACGGTAACACGAACAACTGTCAGGAGTTTATCTTTAATACCGTTAGTGCTTACATTGTACTATACTAAGAAACCATAGCAAACACTTTTTGCTCAAATAATTTTTAAACGTGTTGCTCCTGAAATATTTATTAAACTTAAGTTGTTTTGTTTTCTTTTCATTAAGTATAAGATATTTGAGCGGAAACATAAGGCTCGTTTGTTTATAGAGCACAAGGGGACCACAGATGAAAACTAGCCTTATGGCTTTTTTAACCATGTGTAGTAATGTGTTTTATGAAATTGCAATGTCCCCTTTGAAATAAACAAATCTTAATCTTAACAACTCGTACACAAGGCAATTACAGAAATTTAAAAAAGGCAAAAATAAAATGTTTTCAAATTAAAATCAGAAAACACAATCAGAAATACAATGAGAATAATTTAAGATTAAAATCAATCAACGAGGTGCAGATAAAATACTTTCAGTTGTCAAATGCACAATTAAGTTTTCAGCCTGGATTTGAACATTGCCGAAGTTGACGCCCGTCTTACAACTTCAGGAAGACTAAGTTATGAACTCTGATTGCGTGTCCCAAAGCCAAACCAGTTGAGAACCGTTACTCTGTAGGAGCCAATACTGTTCTAGTAACTGAAGAAATGTCAAAATGCTGCATTTTTATGTGCTTTTTGTGTTTTTGTTTTCCTCCAGAAGGGAAATTTGAATCTTGCTTTTAGGACAGGAGAGTCTGTTGGAATCACAGCCACTCTGGTGAGACTTTCTGTTTAATCGAAGTACAGTGAAAAGGTCTTTGCATCCTAGTTGTTGTTTTGGAGGTGTTGACATCGGCATGTAAAAATGCTAATCAATAGCAAAGCCGTTGCATATTAGCATCAAGCTAGCACATTTTTAGGAAAGCCGAGCCTTACTTAACTTACATTGGAGCGTTTTTTTTTAGTACATTTTTTTGTAGGCTTTGAAAATTGCAACATTACCTAGAGGGAGTTTGGCTGAGTCCGCTCTCAGTGCTGCTGGAGTGATCGCCAAAGTGCAATGAACTGGCTGAGTCGGTGATGTGACGTCAGGCGCAAGCCAAGTACCGTAACATGGCACCGTTGGATTTTTCGAGAATCGGTCCCTGGTAAGACCGGTGGAATTCGGTCGGTGCCAAAAAAGTACGGGGTTCGGTATCCATTCCCAATTTTCTCGCTGTATGCAGCTAACTAGTTTTCTTTATGTACAGTATTAACTTGCAGTAATGCGTTTTGTAACTACGAAGTGGCTAAATTTGATATACAAATATTGTAAAACTTTTTTTTTTTTTAAGGAAATAATTTACATGTTTTACAAAAGGTAAACATGGTAGGATATACTGTAGGCTACTAGGAACTAGCAGCTAAACCGCTGAGCACACAATAGCATACTAGCGAGACATACGTAATAAGTGTTTTCAATGGAACAATATTGCAGTCTAAAACGCGTGTGTGTGTGTGAGATATGTATGTATGTATGTATGTATGTATGTATATGTATGTATGTATATATATGTATATGTATGTGTATATATATATGTATGTGTGTGTATATATATATATATGTGTGTGTGTATATATATATATATATATATATATATATATAATCAGTGTTTCCCACAGTACAGGCATCTATTTGTGGTGGTGTGGTTGGGAGGTGGCGGCGGCAGCGGCGATGACCAAGAAGAACGCGGAGTTGGAATATAATTACAACACTTTATGTACATATTTATATACAGATTTGAACAATTAGTTATTCACTGAAATATATTTATTAATTGTGGTTCTTACAAAAAATATATTTTATAAAATATAAAAGCTAAAATGTCTCTTAAAGCTCTGCCCCTTTAATTAGTGCATACTAAATAATTTAACTTTAGCCTACTACTACAACCATATTATTTACCAGCAACATAAAGTGAAACAGAGGCAGAGGTGTATGTTTTGTCGTGGTCCTCTCTATAAGGCACATAAGAATATAAATTAGGACCCTTTTCATGAGAAAAGTGCATTTCTCATCTGACCCTGCTTTATTTTTCAGTGTTTGCTGAGTCTCACCTGTTCCCTCCGCCCTAATTTTTCTACTTGCCCGACTTCTCAAATCTACTTGCCCAATATTTTTACTTGTCCTGCCGAGGTTTTTTTCTGGCTGTGTAGTGCTCATGGCTTATATCTTACTAAAATCCTTCCCGTTGACTATTTACAACACTACACAGTATTTATTATTATTATTATCTATAATTACATTTAAATGGCATTGCATACATGTAAAATTAAATGCTATTTCACATTATTTGACCAGTAGCAGTTACACCCATCTGAACAGGTCAGCCACCTGTTTAAAGCCCGATCACAGTTGAAATCTTGAAATGAAGGGCCTTTAATGGCCAAAAGATTAACCTGGACAACATTTTAACAGCTGGTTGGCTCAGATTTTATTCTTTTCATTGCATTCACATGCTGTAGTGGACATTTTAGCTTGAGTATTAATGTAGTATCTGAAGCACCGTCTCCACGTGTGTTTATTGACAACAGGGTTATAACCTGGACACGTTAGCTCGTCGGTATGAAAACAGGTGATTGTTGCTACGAGCGTCTGCCCCGGGCCACGAGTCAAACAGCGGCGGTGTTAATGAAGCAGCGTCAGGCTGCTCACCGTCAGTGAAACGCTCGGTGAAATCGCAGATTAACGTTAAATATATGACGAGCCGCGAACGATGCAGCTATAACCTATCTACCTATAACATATATTACCCTCGTATTTTGATCCCGTCCGTCCGTCCGTCTTCGTCTTCTTCTTCTGGCCCACCAGGTGAATTAAGTGCTATTGGCGGAGTTACAATGCATAGTAGGCTACCGCCACCTACTGCACCGGAGTTGTAACTACAAGGTACATTCACAGACAGAGTCCCATTGCTTTTATGAGCGGTCAAGCGAGTCAAAAGCCGAAAAATCCATTTGTGGCGGACGTAATTCTTTCGTGGCGGGCCGCCACAAATAAATGAATGTGTGGGAAACACTATATATATATATATATATATATATATATATGAGATGTGTGTGTACATATACAAACCCCGTTTCCATATGAGTTGGGAAATTGTGTTAGATGTAAATATAAACGGAATACAATGATTTGCAAATCCTTTTCAACCCATATTCAGTTGAATATGCTACAAAGACAACATATTTGATGTTCAAACTGATAAACATTTTTTTTTTTTGCAAATCATTAACTTTAGAATTTGATGCCAGCAACACGTGACAAAGAAGTTGGGAAAGGTGGCAATAAATACTGATAAAGTTGAGGAATGCTCATCAAACACTTATTTGGAACATCCCACAGGTGAACAGGCAAATTGGGAACAGGTGGGTGCCATGATTGGATATAAAAGTAGATTCCATGAAATGCTCAGTCATTCACAAACAAGGATGGGGCGAGGGTCACCACTTTGTCAATAAATGCGTGAGCAAATTGTTGAACAGTTTAGGAAAAACCTTTCTCAACCAGCTATTGCAAGGAATTTAGGGATTTCACCATCTACGGTCCGTAATATCATCAAAGGGT